>NC_068938.1:138453220-138632776 GCF_016801865.2 Culex pipiens pallens | reverse complement strand
TGGCCCTCAACCCCTTCAATTTTTGAACATGCGAAAAAAGGTGTGTTTTCAATAATTTGCAGCCTGAAACGGTGATGAGATCTTTTATGTAAAATTAGACGCCCGATTTGATGGAGTACTCAGAATTCCGAAAAAATCGTATTTTTCATTGAAAAAACACTAAAAAAAGTTTTAAAAACTCTGCCAATTTCAGTTACTCGACTGAAAATTTTTTGGAACATGTAATTTTTTGGGAAATTTATTGTATTTTTCGAATCTACATTAACCTAGAAGGGTAATTTTTTCATTTAAAACAAAAAAAAATATTTTAAAGTTCGAGTTTTTTCTAACTTAACAGGGTTATTTTTTAGAGTGTTACAATGTTCTACAAAGTTGTAGAGCAGACAATTACAAAAAAAAAAAATGATATATAAACATAAGGGGTTTGCTTATAAACGAGTTATCGCGATTTTACGAAAAAAGTGTTGAAAAAGTTGTTCGTCGTTGATCATGGCCGTTCATGGTCACCCGCGACAGACACGGACGACGGAACAAAGAGAAACGCACATAGGGGAAGGTGGGACAAGAGGAACAATCGCTCGTACGGCCGTATTTTTTACAATTTTGATTATTTCCAGTATGAGGAATTGTTGCTGATTCTACTACCACATAACCGCCAAAACGACGTAAACGCCACGGGGCATAAGATTTAATGACGTTTTTTTCAAAACCTTTGTTTTCTTATAATATTTGGAAAGTACAAAATAAGGCTTAGGGTTCGTTTTAAGGCTCATTTTATCAAAATGCTATTTTTCCTAGATCAGTAGTGTCCCTACCAATGACATGCACCTATTATAAAGTATGATTTAACTTTTGGTTATTTTTGTTGAGAGCTTTTAAAAATTCTTGTTCAGGTGGGACAAGTGTTCCATATGCATTTTTAGTATGGAAAAAATTACGAATTGCTGCAACAATATAACGAGCATTATCTTAGCTTGTTACACTTGCCCCACCTTCCCCTAATAACTTTTTCAAAACTTTTTTTCGTAGAATCGAGATAACTCGTGATGGTTACAAGCAAACCCCTTATGTTTCTATATCAACTTTTTTGTAGTTGTCTGCTCTACAACTTTGTAGAACATTGTTATACTCTCAAAAAAACTCTGCAAAGTTCGAAAAACACGAAATTTTTAAATGAAAATTTTTGTTTAAATGAAAAAATGGCTCTTCTGGGGCAATGTAGATTCAAAAAGTACATTAAATTTCCTTTAAAATGACATGTTCCACAAATTTTTACAGACGAGTAACGAAAAATGGCAGAGTTTTTAAAACGATTGAGTGTTTTTTATGAAAAATGTTTTTTTTTTCGGATTTCTGAGTAGGGTATATGGCCCTATTTTGGACCTACTATGCAAAACGTCAACATATTTCGCATTGTTCTCAGGAACAGTCTAACTAATTTGGCTCGTTTCAGGATTGTTTTGTGCCTTAATTTATGCTTAACAAAGTGTACTATTGAAATTTGGAAATAATTTAACCATTTCATTGTAATAAGCATTTCAAGTAAAACATTTTTTGGATGCTTTTTGGACTTATTGAATGTATTTTGGAGACATAGCTGAACCTATTTTGGACCTACACTCTGATTGGTTGAAATTTGGACAGCTCGAATTGCGGCGTGCGGCGGCAACACGCACACTTACAGAAACTCGGTTTGATAAACCAAAGGGCCTATCCACGATTATAATTTGGAAAATATTTATTTCAGAAATTAAATAATTATGATAAAACAATGGATTTGAATTTGAAAACGTGTTTTAATTATATTGAATGGAAACTCTACCCATCACCCTACGCCATCAAATCGGGCGTCCAATTTACATAAAATTCCCTTTGACACCAAATTTTTATCTCATAACCTTTTCAGGCTGCAAATTATTGAAAAACACCTCTTTTTAGCATGTTCAAAAATGAAAGGGGTCGTACCGCCCCTCCGTCACGAGATATAAAAAAACGGCCCTCGGATTCGTGATCAGGGACAAAAGTTACCCTTAGGACAAAATTTCAGGCAAATCTAAGAGGGATCGGGGCAACTGCTGTGTGAGCTGGCGGAGAATTTATGTTACGATTTTTTGAAAAATTTGATTTTTGCAAAAAATCGACGAAATTCATGTCAAGCCACCCTAGTCTTTCATATTTTACTTTGCTTGTCAACCTGTATAAACATAAAATCGGAAATCTTTTCCCCAAAAAGCTGACTTCCCATTCAGAACGGCTAAACTTTGCTCACCCTAGCCGGTGTGGTTGACGGTGTTCATTAAAATTATAAAAGAAAGTGCCTCTTCAAAGATATTTTAACAGTTTCACAATGAATCGCGCTAGGCAAAAGTTTCCCACCGCTGAAGGAAAATAACGATTTTATTTTCCACCAAGCCCTATCTTTGTTTGGCAGCCATCCTCCAAGCTGAGATTCCGGTGCAAGGTGAAACCAACCTGACTTCTCCTCCGCTCGCGCGATACCTTTCATCATTCATCAAGCAATGTAGAGCGGTGCAACTCACCGCAGCGGAGCAGATTTATAAAAGTTATTAGTTTTCACGACTCCATTAAAGTTGGAATACCTCGAACGCCACCGCAGCCGGGGTGGTTTTATATTTTCTGCAACTTTCTTGATGCCGAAGCTCGGTTGAGTTTTTAGTTTGCATTTTTTTGAAGCTATTTTTTTCGTGAGCTTTTTTGGGGCCGAAAGTTTTCCTCGCTCGAGTTACTTGCTGGTCACGTGGAAGCCTCACCGAAAGATGATGCGATGGTTATCGAGGGTGAAATTCTGCAATGCAATCAACGAACCGAGGTTATTCTCTATTTTTACAGGTGGAAAATTACCCGATCTTCCTGTTTCACCTTTTCACGAAAATGGTGTGGCATAAATATTGAAACCGTCATTTTAATTACGACATTCTTATTGTAACACTTTTTATCTTTAAATATCCGATCAATAAATAGTTTCAATTTAATTTTAAATCTTTGCAAGGCCATATCTCAGCAACCAAGGGTCGAATCAAGATAATCAAATAATATTTTTTCAGATGTGATAGATAGGGCCAGGATGCATACTATTTAAAAAAATAAAACGAAAAAGACAGTATGACATGGCTTAACTCAAAAACGGTGTCTCTCATCAAAAAAATGTCAAAAGTACTCTTAGATTCCAAATTTAATTGAACAAAATCAAAAAAAATATTGGTATTTCTTGGGTGTGTTCAATACTATTCAAAAATTACTTATTTTTTTAATTCATGAGGTTGTGTCAAATATTTTTCAAAGTTTAACAAAGTAACAAAAAAAAAAACAAAATTCAGAAGACTTCAAAAATTTAATGATTTTTTCTTTGATATTTTGGAAAATTATAATGGCACAACAACTGGACAGTAGGGTGTCCAGAATACGGGACTTTTTTTTCAAAACCTCACTCCACAAGCAGAATATTGTTCCTTGAGCTTTTTTAGGACTCTGGGCCAAATATGAGCAAAATCGGTCAATATTTACCCATTGATACTCGGAGGTGAAGTTTGTATGGGAAAAATCGAAAAAAAAATATGGAAAACCCAAGTTTCTTACGGTTGGGTCTGCACGGTGCGCTACTTCCATCCAAATATTTCCAAAAGTGAGATTCTTATTGAAAATGTAATGCTCTACAACTTTGTTGAACGTAAATGTGGATTTCTCTTTTGTTTTTTTTTTCTCTAAATATAAAATATGTTTGTTCTATTTTTTTTAAATATTTTTCTGTTTGAATTCTTTTCATTAACATTCCAACGCCCAAGGCTCCAAAAAAGTTGGAACGGTAACTTCAACTCGCTGGTTCTCGGGCATAACTCAACCAATCAAGATGATTCTTCTTTCCAGTGATTTGTTAGAATGTCTAGATGATCCTAGAACTTTGCAGAACTTAATTTGATCAAATCTGTAATTTTTGCGATCAAAAACAT
Source organism: Culex pipiens pallens (assembly GCF_016801865.2). Lineage (NCBI taxonomy): Eukaryota > Metazoa > Arthropoda > Insecta > Diptera > Culicidae > Culex > Culex pipiens. Next base: position 138,628,808 of record NC_068938.1, on the reverse strand, counting down.
CGTTCCAACTTTTTTTTTCGCGTGTAAAAAAAAATTCGCCAAAAATTCCGCGGAGGCAGTCGTTTTGAAAAAAGGTGGAACGATGTTTTCGGTCGCAGAAATTACAGATTTGATCAAATTAAGTTCTGCAAAGTTCTAGGATCATCTAGACATTCTAACAAATCACTGGAAAGAAGAATCATCTTGATTGGTTGAGTTATGCCCGAGAACCAGCGAGTTGAAGTTACCGTTCCAACTTTTTTGGGAGGCTTGGGCGTCCGTGTAAGTTGGACATGCGTTGGGCGTTCCAGTGTTAAGCATATATACTAGGGTGGGTACGTTTTTCAAAAAGTTCTCGGATCAAGTTTTAGTATGGTTTCCCTTGTAGGGCATGCCCATAGGGACTTTCATGCAAAATATCAGCTCATTTGATTGTAAACTGGCTGCGCGCATCAGGGTTAAAGTTTAAATGGGAATTACTATGGGAAATTGGAACTTTTTGTTCAAACGCTCCAACAGGTCTGGGAAAATCACGCGCCAACTTCTGGTATGATCAAGCCTATGGGGAATGGTCTGGAGAACAATTTTCCCGAAGAGAGCATATGGATTCGTTGTCCCTAGACCTGGCGCATCGGCAAACAATCCGATGTCTCCGGAATCAACGGTTTTCACTCAAAAAGCATCAAATTTTCCTTAGCATGCTTTGAAAGCTTGATGAACACCGCGACGCCATACGTCAGGCAGCTACCACGTGGTTGAAATTTTTGCAAAAAAATACAAATTTGCTATGCAAAGATTCGGAATTGGACTAAATAATATCAGGATTACTCGAAATGATCATTTTCTAGTTAAAAGAAGGTTTGCAATTAAATATTCCAGCCGTTTCTCACCCACGTGGTAGCTGCCTGACGTATGGCGTCGCGGTGTTCATCAAGCTTTCAAAGCATGCTAAGGAAAATTTGATGCTTTTTGAGTGAAAACCGTTGATTCCGGAGACATCGGATTGTTTGCCGATGCGCCAGGTCTAGGGACAACGAATCCATATGCTCTCTTCGGGGAAAATGTTCTCCAGACCATTCCCCATAGGCCTGGCCATACCAGAAGTTGGCGCGTGATTTTCCCAGACCTGTAGGAGCGTTTGAACAAAAAGTTCCAATTTCCCATAGTAATTCCCATGTAAACTTTAACCCTGATGCGCGCAGCCAGTTTACAATCAAATGAGCTGATATTTTGCATGAAAGTCCCTATGGGCATGCCCTACAAGGGGAACCATACTAAAACTTGATCCGAGAACTTTTTGAAAAACGTACCCACCCTAATATATACCATATACCATATAATATATCAATATATATTTTTTTTGTTCAATGATGAGAAAAAAACCCATTTTACAGAATAAAATTCAGGGATAAAATAATGCTTGAAAAACCGGGTGAAAAATATAAGCATATTCCATACTGAAATGATATTTTTTTGAAAAGTAAACAAATTAGACACTTCCAAAATATTTTTTTTTGTGAATTTTAAAACAAAATGAGGAAATATACAGCAATTCCCCACGAAAACAGCATGGAAAAAACAAAAGTCCTCGGATCGGGCTCAACATTTTTCTGGGGGTTGCCTGGCCGAAATAATTAGACCCGTATTTTTTTGTTTGGCCATTAGGGTGACCTACGCCGTGTTAGGGTGGTCTGAAAAATGGCCATTTTCGTCGATTTTCGCAAAAAACACTTTTTTCAAAAAATCATATCTCCGCGTCATTTCATCCGATTTTAGCTGTCTTAGACGCAAAAAATAGGTGATAAGTTGGTCTTTCAAAGAAAAATAATAAGAAGTTTCAAAAATCTAGCCTAACATATGAAAAGGGCGTATGAAACATTAAAATGCCGTTTTGACGATGTCTGGACCAAAGATCCTATGTCTGGAAATATTTTTATCGGATTCCCCGGACATTTTTACATAATATACTAAAAAATAGGAGGAGTTCATCAACAGGATTCCGAGATATGATTTTTTGAAAATAAAATCCGTGTTTTTCGACGCGCCGCGCGCAAAAACCGGAGAATGACGAAATTGGCAAAAAATCAACTTTTTTCACTAAAACTGCGATAACTTTAAAATTTCAGCGATGTCCTATAGATGTTTGGGTACCAAAATTTTCGTAATTAAAAGACGCAATTTTTGGTACCCAAACATCTATAGGTCATCGCTGAAATTTTAAAGTTATCGCAGTTTTAGTGAAAAAAGTTGATTTTTTGCCAATTTCGTCATTCTCCGGTTTTTGCGCGCGGCGCGTCGAAAAACACGGATTTTATTTTCAAAAAATCATATCTCGGAATCCTGTTAATGAACTCCTCCCATTTTTTAGTATGTTATGTAAAAATGTCCGGGGAATCCGATAAAAATATTTCCAGACATAGGATCTTTGGTCCAGACACCGTCAAAACGGCATTTTAAAGTTTCATACGCCCTTTTCATATGTTAGGCTAGATTTTTGAAACTTCTTACTATTTTTCTTTGAAAGGCCAACTTATCACCTTTCATTTGCGTATAAGACAGATGAAATCGGTTAAAATGGCGAGGAGTTATGATTTTTCGAAAAAAGTGGTTTTTGCGAAAATCGACGAATATGGCCATTTTTCAGACCACCCTAACACGGCGTAGGGCACCCTAATGGCCAAACAAAAAAATACGGGTCTAATTATTTCGGCCAGGGAACCCCCAGAAAAATGTTGAGCCCGATCCGAGCACTTTTGTTTTTTTCCATGCTGTTTTCGTGGGGAATTGCTGTATATTTACTCAAAAAATTAAATTTTTCAAGGATTTTTTAAAAATTGACGAACAGTAAATTGGAATGTATTCAATAAATATATTTTTCTACACTGTGCAAACCTATAGTGCATTTAAAATTTTGTTTCAATATTTTGTGTATCATAAAATTTATTAGACTTGGTTTAAAATTAGTGTTGTTGGCAAATATTTATTTAAATCTGTTATGGTTTTAATTTTTTTTAAATATATTTATGGACGTTGCAGTTTTGTTTTGATGTCTATGTCCCTCGACTCTGATGAAAGTCGAGGCCGAGGGGCAAAAGAATAAAAATAAAAATGTTAAATAATTTAAATTACAGGCCACTGTATCAACATTTGAATGATAAAAGTGTTTTAAAATGCATTATACACCTGTCAAGTTGTTTTGCATTCATTAATTTCCAAGAATTCCGAGTATTGACGAAAATTTTATTTTTGCGAGAAAAAAAGTTTTTTGCGGTGTTGTACATTGTAATTTTATAAAAGTTCAAAATATTTTTAAACGAGCCGAAACATGCTAAGCATGATTATCAATGCAGAAAAAGGCATTTTAGATTGTCAGATTGCCATCAAAATTTTCATGTTTTTTGAAAATATATTTTTTTTGCCCCCTGATTTTTCGAACCAATGTTTAAGAGGGCGACATAAACATTGAAAAATATAAAATATTTGCAACGGCCTTACACTAGTTCAGGATGTTCTGCAATCATTAGTTTAAAAAAAATGTAAGATTTGAAGAAAACAAATTTTTTTGACGAAAAACAACTTTTTGCGGTACTGTACATCGAAAATTTTCAAAAATTCTTAAAATGATTCTAAACGCAAGGAATGCATTTTCAATTGATTTCAGCTAGTTGCCCCTAAATTTTTATTGACATTTTGAAGTTTTTTGATTTTTTTTTGAATTTTTAATTTTAATATTGTTGTGTATGAATTTTTAAACATCAAAAATATTCTAAAAGACTTATGAATGTGATTATGAAAGACTTATTCAATGAATATTTTAAAGTTCATGATTACATCTTAGATTACATGATATTTCATTGCAATCGACAGTTATAGTGTTACTGTTCAAAATTGAAATAAATCAGGGTAATTATCTACCAACTCACACGAAATCGGGAAAAGTTGCCCCGACCCCTCTTCGATTTGCGTGAAACTTTGTCCTAAGGGGTAACTTTTGTCCCTGATCACGAATCAGAGGTCCGTTTTTTGATATCTTGTGACGGAGGGGCGGCACGACCCCTTCCATTTTAGAACATGCGAAAAAGGAGGTGTTCCAGAATTCCGAAAAAAACGTATTTTTCATCGAAAAAAAAACTTAAATAGTTTTAAAGAAGGGTCATTTTTTCATTTAGAACAAAATTTTCATTTTAAAATTTCGTGTTTTTTTCTAACTTTGCAGGGTTATTTTTTAGAGTGTAACAATGTTCTGCAAAGTTGTAGAGCAGACAATTACAAAAATTTTGTTATATAGACATACGGGGTTTGCCTAGAAACATCACGAGTTATCGCGATTTTACGAGAAAAAGTTTTGAAAAAGTTACATTTTGCGTTTCTCTTTGTTTCGTCCGTGTCTGTCGCGAGTGACCATGAACGGCCGTGATCAACGACGACCAACTTTTTCAAAAAAAAATTTCCGTAAAATCGCGATAACTCGTGACGTTTATAAGCAAACCCCTTACGTCTTTATATCAATATTTTTGTACTTGTCTGCTCTACAACTTTGTAAAATATTGTTACACTCTAAAAAATAACCCTGCAAAGTTAGAAAAAAACACGAAATTTTAAAATGAAAAATTTTGTTCTAAATGAAAAAATAACCCTTCTGGGTCAATGTAGATTCGAAAAGTATATTAAATTTCCCTTAAAATGACACGTCCCAAAAAAATTTACAGTCAAATAACGGAAAATGGCAGAGTTTTTATTTTTTTTTGAAAAACCACACTGACTTTGAAAGCTGGCTGTCGCTGACAAGCATCGATTCGTGTTTTAGCATGACTCTTCCCTATGTGCTACAGCATATCAATTCCTCTGCATCTACTAACTACAGAGTGAGCGTCAAATCGCGTGAATTATTCATACCCTCTTTCGGAAAGCCATTTATCAGTGAGTGACAATTGTGGAACGGCTAATGCCGCGCTGCTAGTGCGGATGTGTCCCGGACAGGAACTCTCTTGGTTTTCACCGGAGGAAAACCGGACAACCGGGAACTAAACCCCCTCCGGAACCCGGCCCCCGGTGTATGATGATTAATTGACATGTCACCTAAGAGAGCGGAGCGTCTCGGAACGTCAAGTACTAGGAAAAGCACACCACCACCAGGGCAATATCAATGACAGGCAAATTGGAACACGTGTTTCACTGGAAATGTGCATTTGTAGGTACCATGTGAAAGCCAACTGCAGGACAAGGAAATTGATACCGACGTGATGAGTAGATGGAAAAATCAAAGTCACGCACACAGTCTGGACTGGATGGTGGTGACAAGCTTACCTGTTAGTTTAATGGATTTTCCAATGCAACAGGGGGATTCGACTGTCGACAGGATTGACGTAAAAATTATAAAATTATTTCAATTCAATTGTATACGATGTCACTTGCACAAAGCTTATACATTTTGTTTTAAGGTGTGGAATGCGTAGTTATGGGCTCTCTAATTTTAAACTCGTGCTTGATTGAATTTAAACCGTATTGTTTAACATTTATACCAAAACAAATTTAACCCTGCCACAGTTATCGGGAACGCAGGAATAATTTATTTCCGCTTCATGGATGCAATTTTCGAGCTTCGGTGTCTAAGAAGCATTTGTTAAGAATGAAATTCGACATCTTTTGGTCATGAGATAGAGGTATAGTTTTTTGGGCAGTATTGTAGAACAAGCCATTTCAAACAACTTTGCCGAAGACACCTGTTCGGGGCTGGCCGATTGTGGGTAGTGGACTGTATTTCGGGTTAGGTGGCGGATTTGCAGCGGGACCGCAGGAGGGACGAAAACACCGGGAAACTTGGATTTTCTTGGTTTATTTTCTCCTCACTTCTTCTTCCTCCTCCTTCTCACTACTTTGAAACACTTCTTCACTCCTGCTGATGTTGCGTGTTGCCTCGTTGGCGATTGGACTTGTTCTGACGCGAGCATTTTGCGCGCTCGGTTCGTGGATGACGTTTCGTTTTGGCAGCAGCTGAACAGTTCTCCAGGATTTCGGTCATTCGATTTTTTTTGTATTTTTCAATCTGACTGAAACTTTTTTGGTGCATTCGGTATGCCCAAAGAAGCCATTTTGCATCATTAGTTTGTCCATATAATTTTCCATACAAATTTGGCAGCTGTCCATACAAAAATGATGTATGAAAATTCAAAAATCAGTATCTTTTGAAGGATTTTTTTGATCGATTTGGTGTCTTCGGCAAAGTTGTCGGTATGGATACGGACTACACTGGAAAAAAATGATACACGGTAAAAAAAAAATGGTGATTTTTTTATTTAACTTTTTATCACTAAAACTTGATTTGCAAAAAAACACTATTTTTAATTTTTTTTATTTTTTGATATGTTTTAGAGGACATAAAATGCCAACTTTTCAGAAATTTCCAGGTTGTGCAAAAAATCATTGACCGAGTTATGAATTTTTTAATCAATACTGATTTTTTCAAAAAATCGAAATTTTGGTCGCAAAAATTTTTCAACTTCATTTTTCGATGTAAAATTGAATTTGCAATCAAAAAGTACTTCAGTGAAATTTTGATAAAGTGCACCGTTTTCATGTTATAGCCATTTTTAGGTAACTTTTTTCAAAATAGTCGCAGTTTTTCATTTTTTTAAATTAGTGCACATGTTTGCCCACTTTTGAAAAAAATATTTTTGAAAGGCTGAGAAAATTATCTATATTTTGTTCATCGGACTTTGTTGATACGACCTTTAGTTGCTGAGATATTGCAATGCAAAGGTTTAAAAACAGGAAAATTGATGTTTTCTAAGTCTCACCCAAACAGCCCACAATTTTTCAATGTCGATATCTCAGAAACTAATGGTCCGATTTTCAATGTTATTATATGAAATATTTATGAAATTTTCCTATCTTTTCGAAAACAATATTTTCAAAATTTTCAAATCAAGACTAACATTTCAAAAAGGCCAAACATTCAATTAAACGCCCTTTTAAAATGTTAGTCTTGATTTGCAAATTTTGAAAATATTGTTTTCGAAAAGATCGGAAAATTTCACAAATGTTTTATATTTTAACATTGAAAATCGGACCATTAGTTGCTGAGATATCGACATTGAAAAAAGGTGGGCTGTTTGGGTGAGACTTAGAAAACATAAATTTTCCTGTTTTTAAACCTTTGCATTGGAATATCTCAGCAACTAAAGGTCGTATCAACAAAGTCCGAAGAAGCAAAATATAGAGAATTTTCTCAGCTTTTCAAAAATATTTTTTTTAAAAGTGTGCAAACATGTGCACTAATTTTTATAAATGAAAAACTGCGACTATTTTCAAAATAGTCACCTAAAAATGGCTATAACTTGAAAACGGTGCACTTTATCAAAATTTCACTAAAGTACTTTTTGATTGCAAATTCAATTTTACATCGAAAAATGAAGTTGAAAAATTTTTTTGAACAAAATTTCGATTTTTTGAAAAAATCAGTATTGATTAAAAAATTCATAACTCGGTCAATGATTTTTTGCACAACCTGAAAATTTCTGAAAAGTTGGCATTTTATGTCCTCTAAAACATATCAAAAAATAAAAAAAATTAAAAATAGTGTTTTTTTGTAATTCATGTTTTAGTGATATAAAGGTTAAATAAAACAAAATTTACAATTACAAAAATTAAAATTGAAGAAAAAATACCGATTTCGTAGAGAATTGCTCAGCTGTCACTTGACACGGTGGGCGCACGGGCGTGCGCGCGGTGGGGTTTCTACTTCGGTAATACCGAACAACACCAAATCTCTATTTCTTAATCTGTTCATTCTACAGCATTTTATATGAAAAGCAGTTGGGTGGCCTATCAAAAAAGTATTGTATTGCGTATCTTTTATGTATTATTTTTGGCAATTCGGAACATTTTTAGAGCATGCAAATACACGTCTTTTGAATCGTGAAAGAAGTCGCTAGGAAATTTTGGTAAAAAGTTACAGCGTTTTTAAAGTTTTTGATAGGCCTTTTTCAAATGTTTGTATCTTTTCGGAGGGGTATCAAAAAAATATCCTCCGCGGTGCATCTGAAAGCTTAAAACTTCTTCTATTCCATGAATATAACACCTGAAAAGGGGTTTTCTTAAACCCAAGTTACAGTGATTTAAAAATGGTCATTTTATGAGATTTTGTACCATGCTCTCAGTATCAAAACTGCTCTTAATGAGCTAAAATGCAGGTAAGTTTGGTTTGTGGGCGAGCATGGCTGAATCCGTTATTTTATGGCAACTAGGGTGGCCTTGGATGTTCTAGGGTGGTTAATATTCATGCATTTTTATAAAATATCAATTTTTTTTAAATTGCTTGGAAAGAAAAAAGAAAAAAAAAACAAAATCAAACACATAACCTGTTTTAATAAGTAAAGCAGCTGAGGATATATATCTGATTAGGGTGGCTCAAATTCATTAGATAATAAAAAGATTTATATGTTGGAATATGTATTGCCTACTGCAAGATTAAATCACGGTTCTCCTTCGCTGTGAGTGACAGAAGATTATAGCCGCCAAACTACCGCTGTGTAAAAATCTGCGAAAATTTGCATCTATGAATATATTTTTTTTAAATTTTGTTTGACAATATTTTTCCAAAAATATTATTTTCTTTTTGAAAAAATCTTCCTTTGTGACAGTTTTTTAACACCATCCTAAACTATACACTCAAAAAAATGTGTTCGCGTAAACGTGAACAGAGTTCATGCCACCGGGAACTAGGAAGAAAACTGTTCAACTTTTATAGTGCATTGGATCATGAAAGTGAACAGTTTTCTTCCTGGTTCCCGTTAGCATGAACTCTGTTCACGTTTACGCGAACTCATTTTTTTGAGTGTTGCATAAAAATGCACTTTTTTTTTGTTTAAAGTGTTAGCGTGCCCAGCTAATCGAGGAAGGTGGGGCAATAATATGAACGTTTTGAAAATTACGTCATTTATGGACACCCTCTGACCAAATTTAGAACAAATTTCTGAGGATGGTGGGGCAGTTGCCCCATGTTGCCCCACCCTGTGCACGCTAGTGTTCCTAACACAAATCAAAAATTTTCGGAAATAAAATAAGTTTCAACTTCTACTATCAATTTCAAAAGTCTGCATTTTTCCCTGAGCCTATTTTTCTAAGAGTCCAAATCATAAACTACAACTTATTCCAAGATACCAAATCGCTAACAAAATTTCTCCTGTTTTCCCATTTTGAACAACTTATGATATTTTTGATTTTCGAGATTTTTTGATATGTTTTAGGGGACAAAAACCCGCAACTTTTGAGCCATAGAGAAGTATGGTCGAAAAAACTGCCGCCGAGTAATGATTTTTAGAAAAAATAGGGATTTTTGGAAAAAATCGAAATTTCATACAAACAAAAAAAATAACTTGCTTTTTAATGTAAAATTGAATTTGGAATCGAAAAATACTTTACAGATTTTTTGATAGTGGGCTCCGTTTTCAAGATATAGCCACCAAAAGTTTGATTTTAGCGAAATATTTGCAGTTTTTCGATTTTTAAAAATAGTGACCATGAGTGACCATTTCTAAAAATATTTTTTCGAAAAGTTCAGAAAATTTGCTGTAGAATTGTCTAAGAGACATTGAATATTGGACCTCTGGTTGCTGAGCTACAGCGGCTTAAAGAAAAAGAAACAGGAAAATTGAAGTTTTTTAAGTCTCACTCAAACAACTCACAATTTTCTAATGTCGATATCTCAGCAACTAATGGTTCGATTTTTAATGTTAAAACATGAAACATTCGTGAAATTTTCCGATCTTTTCGAAAAAAATATTTTGTGAATTTTTAAATCAAGACTAACATTTTAAAGGGCCAAACATTGAATATTACGACCATTTAAAATGCTATTAACTATTTTTTGACAGCTGGTAAATCCGTCTTACCTTATCCAATATAATATGCCTTGGGTAAAAAAAAGGGTTCTACATTACCGAAGGGACCTAAAAAATAAGCATATGAATAAATTAAAAAAAAGACAGGTCATAGGGGAAATATACCCATTCTAATCAAACACCTATCTTCGTCAAAAGGAGAGTTTGATGCTCGATTAAAGCCCCAAAAATACTTTTTAGGCTATAAACATACCAGCAACAGCAACGCCTCGAGTAAGTACGCAAATGTATGCCACTTACTGGCCAAAAAGATCAAATTGAATGCAGTGTCTTGCGAACCTTCGAGGTGAACGGACACTAGAGCTGCGGTATTTTTTACTACCTAAGCTCAGAGTTATTTCAAACAAAATTCACAGTCTTTTTAAAGACTACCTGAGTTATTTTCCAAAATTCTAAACAGTCTTTTCAAGAGTCGTGTGGTGTTCGTCGGGGGGATCGGTGTGTGACGTCGCGCGCGAGAATCCGCGAGAAAGTGGTGGAAGATTCTGGAATCATTGAAAAGAAGTTCGCGTCGAGGCCTTGGAAGTTGGGCCATCAGTCGTGTGGTGTTCGTCGGGGGGATCGGTGTGTGACGTCGCGCGCGAGAATCCGCGAGAAAGTGGTGGAAGATTCTGGAATCATTGAAAAGAAGTTCGCGTCGAGGCCTTGGAAGTTGGGCCATCAGTCGTGTGGTGTTCGTCGGGGGGATCGGTGTGTGACGTCGCGCGCGAGAATCCGCGAGAAAGTGGTGGAAGATTCTGGAATCATTGAAAAGAAGTTCGCGTCGAGGCCTTGGAAGTTGGGCCATCAGTCGTGTGGTATTCGTCGGGGGGATCGGTGTGTGACGTCGCGCGCGAGAATCCGCGAGAAAGTGGTGGAAGATTCTGGAATTCATTGAAAAAGGGATTCACGTCGTCGTGTGTATATTCAGTTTCATTTAGTTTTGGAAGCCCTTCCCATAGCATCGTTGCTCGGATGGCACGACGGCGGTAGAAGTGAAAAATCGTGATTGAGGAATTGATAAGTCCTTCTCATAGCGTCGTAGCTCGGAAGGCAACGATTATGTTTCCCTGATCTATTTAAAATTGCACGTCGCCGAATAAATCGATAATTACAATAACATTTCGTTTTGAAAGTCCTTCCCATAGCATCGTTGCTCGGATGGCACGCCGGCGGTAAGATGTGAAAAGTTCTTCTTATAGCGTCGTAGCTCGGAAGGCAACGATTATATTTCACTTTCTGGTCATATCATCTACCAAGATGAATCCTGACCTTCCCTTTCCTCCCCCTACTAACACAATTCCCCCACTTCCCGGGATGCTTGAAGGAGATGCTGTGGATTCAACGGTCTCATGCGGTGTCAACAGGTATAGAGCGACAAACTCTGTATCTGATGAGTCTGCAACTTCAACTATCGGACTAACATTCCTACCTTTGTTGAACTGCATCTCCTTGGGGGGGCGCCGGTATTGACTTAAAGCAGAGATCTTCAGGGGTTATACAGTGAGGATGATTAGCTCCCACTACTCATCTGTTGGTTCATTGTGTAACTTCAGCTGATCCGTCAATAACGGAGTAGCAGCTCATTGGCAGTCAACCATGCTCATGCTCATGCTCAAAATTCTAAACAGTCTTTTCAAGACTAACCCCACCTGAAATTTTGTTGTATTTTACAAACGAAGCCATCTTTTTAAGAGAACTTTGATTGCAAAATGCGTCAAAACAAAGGTAAACGCAAATCTTCTGAAGATTTGGTCGCTACGTCGGTGAAGCGTTTGAACGCTAAACCGGCTAACGGAAACAGAAAAAGAAAACAGCCTCATCCGAGGTCTGATTCTGATTCTGAAAGTGAGGTCAATCCTCCAATTCCATTGGCAAACAGTTTCGGTGTTTTATCTGAAACTGCTGACAAGGATCCTTCTCCTCGTACTGAGCCTTCTGCCGTCGAGAAACGAGTAAAGGCTCCGCCAATTGTAGTGACTTCCGTCTCCGATTTGGCCAGCTTTCGAACGCAACTGAAGAATTGCAAGGAAACTTGCAATTTGAAGGTTTCGTTCCAGCTTGGTCGAAGAGGAGAATGTCGCTTGTTGACGGAATCTTTACAAGATCACCAAACTTTTGTTGGTTATTTGAAAAACCACAAACACAATTTCTACACGTATGAGACCAAGAATGCTCGTCCATTCAAGGCGGTCCTGAAAGGTCTCTCCAACGACTTGTCGGTGGATGAGATCAAAAACGAACTTAAGGTGTTGCTTGGCTTTGCCCCATCCCAAGTAATACCAATGAAGAAAAAATCAAACGGGAATATTTCTCGCTTTGGTTTGACTTCACAATTTTATCTGATTCATTTCAACAGAAATGAAATCAACAATTTGAAACTTTTGGACAAAGTTCAGTTTTTGTTCCATGTACGGGTAAAGTGGGAGCATTTTAAGAAACATGGCGGTAATGGCCAGAATCTGACCCAGTGCCGGCGTTGCCAGGCATTCGGTCACGGTACTGATCATTGCGCCATGGTTCCAAAATGCATGGTTTGCGGGGATTCTTCTCACGACAAGGACAATTGTCCCGTGAAAGAAGTCACCCAATTTAAATGTGCAAATTGTGGTGGAAATCACAAATCAAATTTCTGGGATTGCCCCATCAGAAAAAAGGTTTTGGATTCTCGTGCTAAGCATCAGCCGAAATCCAAACCGAAATTTTCTCAAAGTCAGGTTGTACCTGCATCTTTAAATCAAACGTTCGTGCTGTCTCACTCGAACAATGCTAGAAATACCCCTACCGTGGAAAAAATAGGTAACAGCAATGGTATTTCTTATGCCAACGTCGTTTCGGGTTCATCCACGAATTTTAAATCCTCTACCAATTTTCAAATTGGGCAGGTACCTCAAATTTCATTTGAAAATTTTTCTGCTGGCAACGCTTTGGGATCTTCTGATCTCGGTGATGTTACGTTTGAAAAAATGACTTTTTTGCAAAACTCACTGTTTGGTTTGATTCAAACAATGAGTAATGCTACATCCATGATGGAAGCTATCCAGATTGGATTAAAATTTGCGAATGATGTTGTTCTTACCCTGAAGTTTAATCATGGATCTAAGTAATTCCATCAATATTATGAATTTTAATGCTCGCTCTTTAAAAGCGAAAGAAAATGAATTTTTCAACTTTTTACGAGTTCATAACGTGCATGTTGCTGTTATAACCGAAACATTTTTAAAAACTGGCACTTATTTGAAAAGTGATCCAGATTATAAAGTTATAACCAATAACAGAATGAATCGAAATGGCGGTGGAGTTGCAATAGTTATCCACCGTAGTATGACTTATAGTACGTTACGTGACTTTAAGTTAAAAGTTATTGAAAGTTTGGGCATTGAACTTGAAACTTCTTTTGGGAAAATTATGATTGCAGCTGCATATTTGCCTTTCCAATGCACTGGGGAAAATAAAAATTATTTCAAAGGGGATTTGAATAAACTTACTCGGCATAGATCTCGATTTTTGATCATCGGTGATTTTAATGCCAAACACCAATCTTGGAATAATTCAAAAGTAAATTCCAATGGTAAAATTCTATTCAGAGATTGCACTTCTGGTCTTTATTCGGTTTTATATCCGAATGGGCCAACTTGCTTTTCTTCTGTTAGAAATCCATCAACAATTGATTTGGTTTTAACAAATCAAAGTCAGTATTGTGGTCCTTTAGTGACTCATGCTGATTTTGATTCTGATCACCTTCCAGTAACTTTTTCACTTTCTCATGAAGCAGTTACCAGACCCAATAGTTCTGTATTTAATTACCACAAAGCTGATTGGGACAGGTATCAGCATCATATTGAGAATAATTTAAATCATGATTTTGTTTTAGAAACCAAAGCTGATATTGATTCAGCCTTGGAATCTTTAACTAATGCAATTTTGGATGCTAGGAATATTGCTATTCCTAAAGTCCAAGTCAAATTTGATTCTCCCATTATTGATGACGATCTTCAGCTTCTGATTCGTCTGAAAAATTTTCGCCGAAGACAGTATCAACGTTCTCGTGATCCTGCACTGAAGCGAATTCAAAAAGATTTGCAAAAGGTTATTGACCACAGATTCACTCTCCTGCGAAATGAAAAGTTCGCAAGAGATGTCGAACAAATTAAACCTTATTCCAAACCTTTTTGGAAACTTTCAAAGGTTCTTAAGAAACCTCAAAAACCAATCCCTTCTTTAAAAGATGGTGATAATATTCTATTAACTAATGGGGAGAAAGCTCAAAAACTTGCTCAGCAGTTTGAGAGTGCACATAATTTCAACTTAAATGTTTTGAGTCCTATTGAAGATCAAATTTCAATAGAATTTCAGAATATAGTTGATCAAGAATTTTCATCAGATGAAGTTTTTAATACAGATCTGAATGAAATAAAATCTATTATCAAAAAAATTAAAAATATGAAAGCCCCTGGTGAGGATGGCATTTTTTACATTTTAATTAAAAAATTACCTGAAGCAACTTTAAGTAGCTTGGTCAAAATTTGCAACAAATGTTTTGATTTGGCATATTTTCCCAGTAGTTGGAAAAATGCCAAAGTAGTTCCGATTTTGAAACCGGACAAAAATCCTGCCGAAGCTTCAAGCTATCGGCCCATTAGTTTGCTTTCATCTATTAGTAAATTATTCGAAAGAATAATTCTTAATAGAATGATGACGCACATTAATGAAAATTCAATTTTCGCTGATGAGCAGTTTGGATTTCGCCTTGGGCATTCAACTACTCATCAGTTGTTGAGAGTTTCAAATTTGATTCGAAGCAACAAATCTGAGGGCTATTCTACTGGCGCTGCTCTTCTAGACATAGAAAAAGCATTTGACAGTGTTTGGCATAAAGGTTTGATTGCGAAATTGAAAAGGTTTAATTTTCCGATTTATATCGTGAAAATTATTCAAAATTATTTGACGGATCGTACTCTGCAGGTATGTTATCAGAACAGCAAATCTGATCAACTACCTGTGCGTGCTGGCGTCCCTCAAGGAAGTATTTTGGGTCCAATTTTATACAATATTTTTACTTCTGACTTGCCTGATTTGCCCCCAGGATGTCAGAAATCACTTTTTGCTGATGATACAAGCATCTCCGCCAAAGGCAGAAGCCTTCGTGTCATCACAAGAAGATTACAAAAAAGCTTGGATATTTTCAATTCTTATTTGAAAGAATGGAAAATTACTCCAAATGCTGCAAAAACTCAACTTATTATTTTCCCTCACAAACCAAGGGCTGATTTTCTTAAACCAAAAAGTCATCACATTATACAGATGAATGAGGTAAATTTAAAGTGGGAGGATAAAGTGAAATATCTTGGACTTGCTTTTGACAAAAACCTGACTTACAAGGATCACATTGAAAGTATCCAGGTTAAATGTAACAAATATATTAAATGTTTGTATCCACTTATAAACAGGAATTCTAGACTTTGTCTCAAGAATAAACTGTTAATTTATAAACAAATTTTCAGACCTGCCATGCTTTATGCTGTGCCGATCTGGACAAGCTGTTGCCTAACCAGGAAGAAAAAACTTCAGAGGATTCAGAACAAAATTCTGAAAATGATTCTGAAACTTCCTCCCTGGTTCAGCACCAGTGAACTTCATCAATTAGCCGAAGTTGACACTTTGGATGTTATGTCCAATAAGATAATTGATGCATTTCGACAAAAATCATTGCAGTCTTCAGCTGCATTGATCCGCTCTTTATATAGTTTATAAGTTAGTTTTAAGGTATCCCTTTTCCCTTTTGTACATGTAGGACCTCCTACAATTGAAATCACTGAATAGCGAAAGCTACAATATTTCATGAATAAATGAAAGTTGCTTGTATTTAAAATTGAGGTGAAAAGTCATCGATTGTGATTGGACACTCAATAATATTTTAACTGAATGAATGTACATGGAAGAGAAAATCAAAATAAATATAAATTAAAAAAAAAAAAAAAAGAAAAAAAAAAAAAATCAAATTGAATGCACTTTTGATCATAATTTCTATTTTGCGAGACCATCTCTCATCATTTTGTTGGCACACACATCCACACGCAAGATGAGAGCTTAACTGCTTAACGAAAGTCGCCATCAATATCTTTTCACTTGCGCTAACGTTTTCAAAGCGCTTAAGATATAAAATTTCTTCCAACTACCGGCAACATGTTCTTTTGCACATTAGTTAGTCACTCACTTGAAAAATAATCCCGAAACATGTAAATAATTAGCAAGCGCCATCAAAACAACAAACGCGCCAAGTCTTTTGACATTTGACTTTTGACGACCCATTTCAATCAAAGGCTGGAGAAAACCGAGTGAGAAGCGAGGGCAACTAAAGACAAAAGGTGGCCACCAGCAGCGCCTGTTGGAGTGAGCCAGTGATGCCAGGAAACGTTCTCTATAAATACTACTTTTCGTGAGTGTTCGCTTAAAATTTCATCACAATTGGCAGCACTAAGCAGACCCAAATGAGCGCTGGAAGAAAAAAGAACTAAACTGACAATAGAAAAATGGGCGTGGCCCAATGCATTCTCGTCTGATTAGAATACATTTGGGAAATATTTTTTCAAATGCTTTTAAAAGGAATAGAATAACTTTTAGTAAAAGTGAAAATAAACAGAAATGTTCACAAAAAGTTGCTCTACTCGTTGGTGTACTTGGTTTTCGTGAACTTCAAGGAATAATCCAGATTATCCAGCATCATTCAAACACGACCGCTTATTAGGCTTAGAATGGGTATATTTTCCCTACATTTTCGCACAGTTTAAGCCATATTTGAACGTTGATTTTTTTTTGTTATGGCACTTTAAAGCGTCTGCCACGAGGTTCGGACCCACAACCTCTGGATTCAAAATCCAGTGCGCTGTCTGAATAATTCAAATTAAGAACACAGTATAGCCCAATACGTTTTAACAAAAGCCAATTAGTAAATGCAACATTTGCACAAAAATTGCAGAAAAAAAACTCCTGCTATCATTTCCACTCGTTGACAGTGATGAATGCAAGCACACATACACAAGTTCACACACATAAACCTGCTGAGCCTGCCTGATGTTGGACCAGGTGCAAAAAAAATGCCACCCCGGTTGATCCGAACGGCCCTGTGCCCTCTGTGCCTAATTGACCGTGCCGGAACAGAAGGGGTTTAATTAGTGGTATTAACGCAGTGCTCACATAATGGCACAAATGGCCAACCTGGAAGGACAAAAAGTGAGAGTGAACGAGACGGAACCAACCGGCCAAAAGCGAGTCAGAAAGGGACATTTTCACAGAAGATTTAACTTCGTTTTATTACTTATTTTTTCGGTTTAACTTCCTGGCCTGGCCTGTGCTGGGGTCGGGTCTGCTCGGAAAGCGTTTTAATGGTCCCTGGCCATGCTTCCTGTCGTTACATAATTACCCAAGGGAAGGAGAGAGGGGAGGGAGGGGACTCCAACATGGGGTTAATGAGCTGGCCAACGCATACGCAATCAGGGTGATGTGGGACATTGTCGCAAATCAGCTAAATTCAACGTAAAAGCGACTTATTTTGAACCAAAACAAAAATTCCTTGGCAACCCTGCGGTCCGAGGACAAAAAGAGCGACTTTTACCCTAACAACTGACGGCTAGCAATCAAAAAATCAGGCGCTGCATTAGGCCGGTCGTCATAATTTAAAATCAAAAATCTCCCGTGTTTTACCGCTGGTCCCAATTAATTTTCACACAAGTCGTAAATTATTTTCCACAAATTGTTATTTTCACTTAAACATAATCAAAACACCACCAACCACACACGGATCATGCGAGGAGTTTCCGCCTCTGCCAATTATTTCCGGGGTTTGAAATGGACCATGACACGGACTGGCCAGCGGCACGGACCAGGTGAGGATGGTTGGACACGGGTTTATGAAATAATTAATCCAATTTGTGTTTTTGAATTAATAATATGCTATGGTGGCAGAGAGTCAGCGGCGCTATACAGTTTGAAGAGGTGCATATTGCTTTTGCAACTATTTTGGCTATAGAGTTTCTAGGTAATATACGTGCGAGTTGGTTTCTAGTAGTCGAACGATGAAATAAATTTTCAAGATAAAACTTATTATTATGAACTCTTTGAAATTGGTCTCAAGGATTATACAAAAGCAAAAGTTTGTATCAATTAAAGGTATTTTTTTATATCGCAAAATTTGTCGATGATCTGATACCAATTTTTGGCACTTTTTTGGTATTACAGTGTTTTATCAAATTCCTCTAAAACAATGGAAAATATTTGACCAAGGTAATTTATTTTGCACTGAAATGATGTCCCAAAGTGAATGCTTTAATTGAAAACCAAAAATTTCAAAGTTGATTTTATAATTATTGATATACCCCCTAAGCCTAAGGGAATTTGTAAAAATATTGAAATTTCTCTAAGTGGTGGTATTTTTCCAATTTTCTCAACAAATATATTTTTTTTGAAGGCGGCTTCTTGATATGTTCCACTCTTCATTACAAGCAGTTCTTTGAAATAAATAGCATAACTTCCCAATTTTTTAAGAGAACATATCCATTCCTCATTTTTTAGTAATAGTATTCTGAGCAATGCTTGATCTATCACTGAATGGGACTGCTCGATAATCAATAAAACTTTCTGTCAGCGATCATTTCCCAAAACGATATTTGATCGCTGACACACAACGCCTATCATGATCGTCATTGCTTGGCGACGGTCGGTGAACGTATGCACGAAGACGAAACGAATGAAAAATGAGCACCACTCAAGCAGCCGCCCGAACAAGACAACGTGCTCTTGCTCTCGTTCTTGTCTCTCTCTTCCTATAGTGTATGCTGCGTGGTGACAGAAGTCATTTGATTGCTTTCATTGGAGAGATGATCGGAATCTCGGTAGAATATCAAACGACTCTCTAAGCGATTTTTTTCCTGGAGGGAAGTCAATGATTGTGTGAGTGACTTTGCGTAGCACTCATTCTTTTGTGAAGTGACGAATGACCTCTCTAGGTTAAAGTCACGTTAATAAAATAAACAACAACATTCCTTTGTGTGTGAAACGAACGAAAGTAGAATGTAAAAATCAGGTTGTCGTGGTGAAGACGAATGGAGTGTTCTGTCAGCTATCACAAACAAAGTCGAAATTTCGCTGGCACTGATTGTGAGTTATCCCATTATTTTAAACATGAGGAGTTCTCTTAGAAATAAAATGTTTGACTTCTAAAAATATTTTGAGAGATTTTCCATTCTTTAAAAACAAACTATTGTTGATAGTTGTAATATTTTTGTGAGTTACTCCATTCTTTCAAACATGAGCAGTTCCTATAAAAGTCCTACTTCTATTTTTTTCTATTTTTTTTTGTTCTTTTCTTTAAAAGCATACTTTTCTTGATGGTTGTAATATTTCTATGATTTCTTCTATTCTTTCAAACAGTAGAAGTTCTTTTAAAAAGACCGACTTCTAAAATACGTTGCAGGTATTTTTTTCTATTTTTAAAATAACCTTTTCATGATTGTCGTGTCAAAGTCGAACTTTTTAAAAAAATATTTGGTGAGTTTTTTCATTCTTGAAAAACAAACTATTCTTGCTTAAGGTAATATTCATGTGAGTGACTTTTTCCAAACCGTTTAAAAATGAGAAAAAGTCTTGCTTCTTAAAAAATTTGCAAGATTTTTTTTTTGCTTGGAACGTCAAAAAACGACATACTTTGAAAATAATTTATGAACTCTATAAATTCCAAGCTAAAACACTAAGTAAATAGGCTTCTGATAAATAACTTTTGGAGAGGAATTGATTTTTGCCCTACTCACCTCAATAAGGAAAGACTATAAAATCACTCGGAGAATGAACTTCTTAATTTGGTCTCTTAGACCCACTTTCACGTATACATATCGACTCAGAATTAAATTCTGAGCAAAAGTCTGCGTTGATGTGTATAGGTGTGTGTGTGTCAGTGTCTTGCGAACCTTCGAGGTGAACGGACACTAGAGCTGCGGTAGTTTTTACTACCTAAGCTCAGAGTTATTTCAAACAAAATTCACAGTCTTTTTAAAGACTACCTAAGTTATTTTCCCAAATTCTAAACAGTCTTTTCAAGACTAACCCCACCAGAAATTTCGTTGTATTTTACAAACGAAGCCATCTTTTTAAGAGAACTTTGCTTGCAAAATGCGTCAAAACAAAGGTAAACGCAAATCTTCTGAAGATTTGGTCGCTACGTCGGTAAAGTGTTTGAACGCTAAATCGGATAACGGAAACAGAAAAAGAAAACGGCCTCATCCGAGATCTGATACTGATTCTGAAAGTGAGGTCAATCCTCCAATTCCATTGACAAACAGTTTCGGTGTTTTATCCGAAACTGTGGACAAGGATCCTTCTCCTCGTACTGAGCCTTCTGCCGTTGAGAAACGAGTAAAGGCTCCGCCAATTGTAGTGACTTCCGTCTCCGATTTGGCCAGCTTTCGAAAGCAACTGAAGAATTGCAAGGAAACTTGCAATTTGAAGGTTTCGTTCCAGCTTGGTCGAAGAGGAGAATGTCGCTTGTTGACGGAATCTTTACAAGATCACCAAACTCTTGTTGGTTATTTGAAAAACCACAAACACAATTTCTACACGTATGAAACCAAGAATGCTCGCCCATTCAAGGCGGTCCTAAAAGGTCTTTCCAACGACTTGTCGGTGGATGAGATCAAAAACGAACTTAAGGTGTTGCTTGGCTTTGCCCTATCCCAAGTAATACAAGTGAAGAAAAAAACAAACGGGAATATTTCTCGCTTTGGTTTGACTTCACAATTTTATCTGATTCATTTCAACAGAAATGAAATCAACAATTTGAAACTTTTGGGCAAAGTTCAGTTTTTGTTCCATGTACGGGTAAAGTGGGAGCATTTTAAGAAAAATGGCGGTAATGGCCAGAATCTGACCCAGTGCCGGCGTTGCCAGGCATTCGGTCACGGTACTGATCATTGCGCCATGGTTCCAAAATGCATGGTTTGCGGGGATTCTTCTCGCGACAAGGACAATTGTCCCGTGAAAGAAGTCACCCAATTTAAATGTGCAAATTGTGGTAGAAATCACAAATCAAATTTCTGGGATTGCCCCATCAGAAAAAAGGTTTTGGATTCTCGTGCTAAGCATCAGCCGAAATCCAAACCGAAATTTTCTCAAAGTCAGGTTGTACCTGCAACTTTAAATCAAACGTTTTTGCTATCTCCCTCTAATGAGAGAGCTAGACAAAATACTTCTACCATTGAAATAGGCAACGGTATTTCTTATGCTGCCGCTGTTTCAGGTACATCCAACAATTTCAAATCCTCTGCCATTCTTCCTGAAATTGGCCAGGTTGAGGTATCTCATTTGAAAATGTTTCTGCTGGCAACGCTTTGGGATCTTCTGATCTCGGCGATGTTACGTTTGAAAAAATGACTTTTTTGCAAAACTCACTGTTTGGTTTGATTCAAACAATGAGTAATGCTAAATCCATGATGGAAGCAATCCAGATTGGATTAAAATGTGCAAATGATGTTGTTCTTACCCTGAAGTTTAATCATGGATCTAAGTAATTCCATCAATATTATGAATTTTAATGCTCGCTCTTTAAAAGCAAAAGAAAATGAATTTTTCAACTTTTTACGAGTTCATAACGTGGATGTTGCTGTTATAACCGAAACATTTTTAAAAACTGGCACTTATTTGAAAAGTGATCCAGATTATAAAGTTATAACCAATAACAGAATGAATCGAAATGGCGGTGGAGTTGCAATAGTTATCCACCGTAGTATGACTTATAGCACGTTACGTGACTTTAAGTTAAAAGTTATTGAAAGTTTGGGCATTGAACTTGAAACCTCTTTTGGGAAAATTATGATTGCAGCTGCATATTTGCCTTTCCAATGCACTGGGGAAAATAAAAATTATTTCAAAGGGGATTTGAATAAACTTACTCGGCATAGATCTCGATTTTTGATCATCGGTGATTTTAATGCCAAACACCAATCTTGGAATAATTCAAAAGTAAATTCCAATGGTAAAATTCTATTCAGAGATTGCACTTCTGGTCTTTATTCGGTTTTATATCCGAATGGGCCAACTTGCTTTTCTTCTGTTAGAAATCCATCAACAATTGATTTGGTTTTGACAAATCAAAGTCAGTATTGTGGTCCTTTAGTGACTCATGCTGATTTTGCTTCTGATCACCTTCCAGTAACTTTTTCACTTTCTCATGAAGCAGTTACCAGACCCAATAGTTCTGTGTTTAATTACCACAAAGCTAATTGGGACAGGTATCAGCATCATATTGAGAATAATTTAAATCATGATTTTGTTTTAGAAACCAAAGCTGATATTGATTCAGCCTTGGAATCTTTAACTAATGCAATTTTGGATGCAAGGAATATTGCTATTCCTAAAGTCCAAGTCAAATTTGATTCTCCCATTATTGATGACGATCTTCAGCTTCTGATTCGTCTGAAAAATGTTCGCCGAAGACAGTATCAACGTTCTCGTGATCCTGCACTGAAGCGAATTCAAAAAGATTTGCAAAAGGTTATTGACCACAGATTCACTCTCCTGCGAAATGAAAAGTTCGCAAGAGATGTCGAACAAATTAAACCTTATTCCAAACCTTTTTGGAAACTTTCAAAGGTTCTTAAGAAACCTCAAAAACCAATCCCTTCTTTAAAAGATGGTGATAATATTCTATTAACTAATGTGGAGAAAGCTCAAAAACTTGCTCAGCAGTTTGAGAGTGCTCATAATTTCAACTTGAATGTTTTTTGTCCTATTGAAAATCAAATTTCAATAGAATTTCAGAATATTGTTGAACAAGAATTTTCATCAGATGAAGTTTTTAATACGGATCTGAATGAAATAAAATCTATTATCAAAAAAATTAAAAATATGAAAGCCCCTGGTGAGGATGGCATTTTTTACATTTTAATTAAAAAATTACCAGAAGCAACTTTAAGTAGCTTGGTCAAAATTTTCAACAAATGTTTTGATTTGGCATATTTTCCCAGTAGTTGGCTAAATGCCAAAGTAGTTCCGATTTTGAAACCGGATAAAAATCCTGCTGAAGCCTCAAGCTATCGGCCCATTAGTTTGCTTTCATCTATTAGTAAATTATTCGAAAGAATAATTCTTAATAGAATGATGACGCACATTAATGAAAATTCAATTTTCGCTGATGAGCAGTTTGGATTTCGCCTTGGGCATTCAACTACTCATCAGTTGTTGAGAGTTTCAAATTTAATTCGAAGCAACAAATCTGAGGGCTATTCTACTGGCGCTGCTCTTCTAGACATAGAAAAAGCATTTGACAGTGTTTGGCATAAAGGTTTGATTGCGAAATTAAAAAGGTTTAATTTTCCGATTTATATCGTGAAAATTATTCAAAATTATTTGACGGATCGTAATCTGCAGGTATGTTATCAGAATAGCAAATCTGATCAACTACCTGTACGTGCTGGCGTCCCTCAAGGAAGCATTTTGGGTCCAATTTTATACAATATTTTTACTTCTGACTTGCCTGATTTGCCCCCAGGATGTCAGAAATCACTTTTTGCTGATGATACAAGCATCTCCGCCAAAGGTAGAAGCCTTCGTGTCATCACAAGAAGATTACAAAAAAGCTTGGATATTTTCAATTCTTATTTGAAAGAATGGAAAATTACTCCAAATGCTGCAAAAACTCAACTTATTATTTTCCCTCACAAACCAAGGGCTGATTTTCTTAAACCAAAAAGTCATCACATTATAAAGATGAATGAGGTAAATTTAAAGTGGGAGGATCAAGTGAAATATTTTGGACTTGCTTTTGACAAAAACCTTTCTTACAAGGATCACATTGAAAGTATCCAGGTTAAATGTAACAAATATATTAAATGTTTGTATCCACTTATAAACAGGAATTCTAGACTTTGTCTCAAGAATAAACTGTTAATTTATAAACAAATTTTCAGACCTGCCATGCTTTATGCTGTGCCGATCTGGACAAGCTGTTGCTTAACCAGGAAGAAAAAACTTCAGAGGATTCAGAACAAAATTCTGAAAATGATTCTGAAACTTCCTCCCTGGTTCAGCACCAGTGAACTTCATCAATTAGCCGAAGTTGACACTTTGGATGTTATGTCCAATAAGATAATTGATGCAAAAATCATTGCAGTCTTCAGCTGCATTGATCCGCTCTTTATATAGTTTATAAGTTAGTTTTAAGGTACCCCTTTTCCCTTTTGTACATGTAGGACCTCCTACATTTGAAATCACTGAATAGCGAAAGCTACAATATTTCATGAATAAATGAAAGTTGCTAGTATTTAAAATTGAGGTGAAAAGTCATCGATTGTGATTGGACACTCAATAATATTTTAACTGAATGAATGTACATGGAAAAGAAAACTGAATAAATATAAATAAAAAAAAAACCGCTGAGTCTCTTAATCTCTCCGAAAGCTGCAATGAAAGAACGCGAGATGGCGAGTAGGAACCGACCACGCATGACGTCCCGTTAAACTGCGCTTGCAAAATTAGTATTGTGACGGCTTTTGTGGTTGAACGTATTTGTGGTGGGATGATCGTGGAAGCGGGAACGAGAGAGAAAAGGAAAATGTCAATCGCGAGTGTGTAAACACAAAAACGTGTTCGGCTATGTTCGGCGCAGAGAATATCAATACGGAGAAAAGCGCAGTTGTATTTGGGGTATGATTTTTTTCAGGATTGGTAATTGTAGTTGCTGAAAGCTGATAGTTTGATATTTTAACAACACTGACCCTATCAAAAGTTATAAGCACTTAAGTGCTATTTTTACACTATTTAAAGGCTGGATCTCATATGTTTTGATGAAAATGTTGTCCGGATCTATCGTGCAACCCATCGTTGGATGGGTAATCAAAAGACCTGTCCAACGCGTCCAAAAGATTGATGATCTGAAAACCCTATTAAAAGTTTTGAGCACTTAAGTGTTATCTACTTTTTTGAGGCCGGATCTAAGGTATTTAGATTTAAAAAATTGTGCGAATCTATCATGTGAAATATCGTTGGATAGGTTTTATCAGACCTTGCCGATGAGCCAGAAAGATTGAAGGTCTGAAACACCTATCAATAGAAATGAATAACAAAATTAATTTGTCAAGATGTGAAGGATAAATGATGCTATTTTGACTGAATGTATTAACTGTATAAATGTGAGGAAAGCACCAACCACCTAAAGGTGGATTAAATAACTTTTTTTATAAATCCAAATGACTATCAAACATGCCTCAATATCTGAAAAAAAAACAATAAAATTCGAGAGGAAGTGGTGCAAAATTGTGTTTAGTTGTTTGGAACAAATCTATACGTCTGAGGCAACATTTCGTCGGATCTTTTGCTATCGGAATAAAACCAATCAAACATTCATCAGATATTTTACGTTCCATTGTGATAACTAATTTATTATAATGTATTGCAATTCAATCACGTATAGTATCAAATTTTCACATGGCAGTGATAACGACTATCGCATGTCAATTGTGCGAATCTACATGTGTCCTCCGGTGATTGCTGTTGATACCGAAAACATTCACGTATTTCATTAGTCTTGTGCACAATGCACAATACGCAATCGAGCTGCTTTTTAAACACAGAGAAAATTATTGAATTTAAATAACCCAAAAGGGTTGGTGAAATTAAAATGTTCCTAATAGTTAGATGAACAAAATCAAAAAATTAATAAAAATTACAATAGTTATAATTTTGAGCAAAATTTGCAGTGCCCAATCATTGCCTCAATTGAAGCTGCGTCAAATCAATTAAAATTAATTTAAGTAATTTGTTTCTCTGAATTGACAATCAACACGACCCTCCGGCGGCGCAACTTCGACTGAAACCATCAGAGTTTTGCACGTGGCAACAGAAGGGGGAAGTGGTGAATGGTCCTCCACGTGGCGTTGTCGTCCTGTCCTGTGCTCCGGTAGTTGTCATCCGATTGCGTGTCCGCGTCTGCAATTTGACTCGCATTTATAATTGGACTCGCAATTGTTCATGAATAACCAAAACTGCATATTAATCAGTATTGGAGCTGGTTTGGTTGGTTGTTTGTTGGATTTCTGCGCGTTGTTTTCGATGGGATATATATATTGTTTTTAATTATCTGTATTCAGCTGGAACGAATGTAATTTTGATTGCGAGCTTGCAGGCCGAGTTTCTGTAAGATTAATTAATTGAACATTGATGCCTTGCATCACCGTCGGATGTTATTACTGCCTTTGGCAGCGTTGTCAATGTTTGGTATGAGTTCAAGCAGTAATATATGTAAAAGGATTACAAATTTAAAGCAATTCTACACATAATTGGCTAATTGCTTGAATCTTTATTTCTTATATTATTCGATTTGAATAAAACTTTGTGGGGCTTTTCCCACGATCTAAATAGCCATCTGTCGATACAAGATTGGTAGCAGTCCAAATTTGAAAAACTTTATCTTGGAAATAGATTTTCTGATCGACATTGTATCTTCAGCAAAGATGTAGTTAAAAATGAGGATAATTTGAAAGAAATAGTTCACAGTTTCAAAAAAAGGATTACAGTATACTTCGTTTTTACAAACGTGGAAATTGTCGAAAACCGTATTCTTTAATTTTTTAAATTTTGTGATGAATGTTCTATCACCAAAGATTTTGCGTAATTTTTCACCAGATGTTGTCATAAAAATAACTAAATTTCAAGTTTCAAGCCTAATTTTCAAAGTAGAGCAATTCTACCAATAACACTGACCTACAGAAATTGACAAAAAAGACTGCGAAGGATCAACTCGAGGGAAAGCATGTAGTTTGGAGTCCCCAGAAACACGTGCAATTTGAATTTTTCAAAAAATATTCAGACAGAGCCGAATGGTTTTTTTTCCAAAGTTTGTATGGAGAATAAGGGTGGTTCTTCGCTGTTGCAAACAAGCAAAAATTGCATGCAATATGTAAAATTATTATATTTTCGAGATATTTGAGTTTTAAATTTGCATCTTTTTAACCTAAAATTGGCTGTAAATATTGACCCTTAAGTCCAAATTGACTTGCCAAAAAATGAAAATGCTGGATTTGTAGAGCTCTAAAGATGCCCCGGACATCACTTTTCTCTAAAACTTAAACCTGATTTTTCACGTCCAAAAAAACTGATTTATTACGTTTGCTTTCTATAAATTTGGTAGTAGAAGGCGTAGATTGCGAGATATAGTTTTGGTGTCTTCGACAAATTTGCTGGGACTCGTAAGCCTAAAAACTTCTAAAATGACAAAAAAAAACCTAAAAATAGAAAAGTTAGATTTTTTAAATCACCCTAATCGTGAACCACCCTCATTTTCAAGCAAACCAAAAGTTGCTCCTTTCTATTTGCAACAACTCTTCTGAAGACACCAAAGCTTATTTTGACTTTATTTTAGATGCAAAATAAAATTTGGAATTGAAAAGTACTGCACATAAATTTCGATATCGTGCAGTGTTTTCGAGCTATATCCACTAAAAATTTAATTAAAATATTTTAGGGTTTTAGGGCTTTTTCAAATGTTAGGGTTAAATTGAAAATTATGAAAATATTTTTATTAGAGAGATCGAAAAATCCACGATTGTTTGACATTGAAAATCGGTTATCGTCAATTAAAAATTCAATGCAAAAAAATGGCAACACTGCCAAATGAACTTGTGCTTTACCTCAAGAGAAGGCATTTTTTGACATTTAAAACATATCCAAAACAAAGATTTTTCATAAATGGTTATTTTGCGCAACTCAATTTGTTGTGGGGTAATTCTCCGCCAACTCACACAACAGTTGCCCCGACCCCTCTTCGATTTGCGTGAAACTTTGTCCTAAAAGGGGTAACTTCTGACCCTGATCATGAATCCGAACTCCGTTTTTTGATATCTCGTGACGGAGGGGCGATACGACCCCTTTCATTTTTGAACATGCAAAAAAGTGGTGTTTTTCAATAATTTGCAGCCTGAGACGGTGATGAGATAAAAATTTGGTGTCAACGGGACTTTTATGTAAAATTTTACGCCCGATTGGATGGCGTACTCAGAATTCCAAAAAACGTATTTTTCATCAAAAAAACACATAAAAAAAATTTAAAAACTTTTCTATTACTCAACTGTATAAAATTTTGGAACATGTCATTTTAAGGGAAATTTAATGTACTTTTCGAATCTACATTGACCCAGAAGGCTCAAT
Source organism: Culex pipiens pallens (assembly GCF_016801865.2). Taxonomy (NCBI): domain Eukaryota; kingdom Metazoa; phylum Arthropoda; class Insecta; order Diptera; family Culicidae; genus Culex; species Culex pipiens. The sequence continues at coordinate 138,600,759 of NC_068938.1, read as the reverse complement.
TTTTTATATAGAACAACATTTTTCATTTTAAAACTTCGTGTTTTTTCTAACTTTGCAGGAATATTTTGTAGAGTGTATCAATGTTCTACAAAATTTTAGAGCAGATAATTATAAAAATTTTACATACGGTGTTTGCTTATTAAAATAACCCTGCAAAGTTAGAATGAACACAAAATTTTCAAATGACAAATTTTGTTCTAAGTGAAAAAAGTAACCTACTGGGTTAATATATATTCAAAAAGTTCATTAAATTTCCTTTAAAAAAATGTTACAGTTGAGTAACGTAAAATGGCAGTGTTTTTTTTAAATAGGGTTTTTTTTATGAATAATAGGTTTTTTTTTGGAAATCTGAGTTCGCCATCAAATCGGGCGTCCAATTTTACATAAAAGTCCCTTTGACACCAATGTTCAAAAATGAAAGGGGTTGTACCGCCCCTCCGTCACGAGATATCAAAAAACGGTTATTTAGTAAGTTAGTAAAATGCACAAATAATAGCGTCAAAATCTGTAAAGAGCTTAAAACGCTCTTATTTGTGCATTGTCCTAACTTACTTACTTCATAAGTTTGCAAATTTTTGACAGTAGCATAACTACCGTCACCTCGGGTGAAATGGGACACATGAGGCGAATTGGGACAGCCGTTTTAGCAGTGGTGCAGCTTAATATTTTAATATTTTTGAGTAGTTTCGGATAAATCAGATTCAGAGCAACAAAATGTGTGCATTCATTTCCAAATTTGAAGCTTTTAAGTGCTCTTAAACGTGCTGTCCCTATTCATACTGTAGTTCCGATTTGCCCCAGTTGACGGTATTATAACATTTTAAGCATTTTGTGAAAGTTTAGGCTCAAAAATTGTATAAATCATTCTTGAAATATGAAATAAGTTATTTTTTTTAAATCAGTAATCATTTAACTTCTACCAAGACTCTCCCCGTTCTAATGGTTCTAATCCTTTCCCAGACACATTCAGTGCCAAACTGCTATCAAGATATGGAAGTGTGTACCATCGGAATTTATTAAAAACTTTTCGCATTTAATCTCTCTCGCTCTACGCCAAGAACATGCCGCAATACCATTAAAACTTACCATGGCAGAACCCGAGGTGTGCTCATACAGGAAGTTCCGTTCCTTGGAGACGAGTTTTGAGCAGGCCAATCCGGAATGGAATCGAAAAGTTGCTCAAGGTGGTCTGTGAGATTATCATTTCATCTTGTTCGTAATCTGCCCGAATGGTCCCTAATGACAAGCATTAATGTTTTTCGATTTTCCACCCTTGGAGTTTATCCCCATCTTTGGAAGAGAGGCAGTCTCATCAGGTGCAAATCGACACACATGTGTTTTGGGGGGCAAGATAGCAGTTTTGTTGGGTGGCGGTGGTGGTTCTTTGGGGAAGTTTTCGATTCATTAGAAAAGTTGCTGCCATTAAAACAGAGAGGTTGTGGTTATGACAGCACACATTACTTTGTAAATTGGTTGTTTTGAAGGGGGTTAAGTCGATATAGTGCATGTTAGAACAAGAAAGATAAAAAGCTTTGAAAATAACTACACAACATTTCTTGAAGATAATAGAAATATATGTATCTGTGTTTGTATTAAAGAAAACATCGAGAACTTGACATTTGAAAATTAACATTAATTGTTAATTTTAAACAACAAAACATTGGAAGATTAATATCCCTTTCTTCAAACACCAATTGAAATAAATCATCCTGGATAACAGGATAACGAGTTGAGCAAACTTTACGGTGATGTGCTCATTAAAAGTGAATTAAAGGATTGAGGAGGGGCGTAGAAGCGTTCAAGTTCAGTTTGAATTTTGCGTAATAAAAAAAAAAGTCCGTGCTTAATCCTGTTACGCAAAGGTAGCAAAAGGCCATTAAATTCGCACTTGATGCTGCCATTGGTAACGTCAAGACGAGAATTTTCAGTGGGATAATAAGAATGAGCTTTATTGCACAGTACGAGGAATGCTTTTCGCGGAAGATGGTCCAAGATGTCGACGGGTCAGTGGCGTCAACATTGGAAGGTTTTTTTTCAAACAATATATCAAATATAATACAGTCATGCCTCGGTTTTGCACGCCTCGGTTTTGCACTGCCCCGGTTTTGCACCTTTCAGCTGCCTCGGTTAAGCACGGCCCAGTGCTTAACTGAAGCACAGAGCTTATGAGTTTTTGGCTATATGGGAGACATTGGCTTTAATCGTATGAAAAATCATTAAAATTATTATTTCATGAAAATTTTCACAAAAATATGTATTTTTCCTGTATTTCGAAAATGCATTTTTTTTTCTCCAAAGAATCCAAAAATATATTGTTATTGCAATATGGGTATCAAATGATCAGGTTTTTTCATACATTTCGGATGTAATAACAACAATTTTAGAAAATACTCCAAATTTCCACAAAACTACGTTTTTTCGAAAAAAATACTCAAAATTTCAATTTTTACAGTATGGGTATCAAACGATCGGGATTTTTTCATACATTTCGAATGTAATAACAACATTTTTAGAAAATACTCAAAATTTTCACAAATCTACGTATTTTCGAAAAAAAATACTCAAAATTTCCGTTTTTACAATGAGGGTATCAAAGGATCGTGATTTTTTCATATATTTCGAATGTAATAATAATATTTTTTGAAAATTCTAAAAATATTCACAAAACTACGTATTTTTTTAAAACTTTTCAAAATTTCAGTTTTTACAATACGGGTATTTTTCAAAAATACGTAGTTTTGTAAAAATTTTGAGTATTTTCAAAAAATATTGTTATTACATTCGAAATGTATGAAAAAATCCCGATCGTTTGATACCCATATTGTAAAAACTGAAATTTTGAAAAGTTTTACAAAAATACGTAGTTTTGTGAAAATTTTGAGTATTTTCAAAAAATATTGTTATTTCATTCGAAATGTATGAAAAAATCCCGATCGTTTGACACCCACATTGTAAAAACGGAAATTTTGAGTATTTTTTTCAAAAATACGTAGTTTTGTGAAAATTTGGAGTATTCTCAAATAATTTTGTTATTACATTCGAAATGTTTGAAAAAATCCCGATCGGTTGATACCAACATTTTAAAAACGGAAATTTTGAGTATTTTTTCGGAAATACATAGTTTTGTGAAAATTTTGAGTATTTAAAAAAAATATTGTTATTACATTCGAAATGTATGAAAAAATCCCGATCGTTCGATACCCACATAGTAAAAACGGAAATTTTGAGTATTTTATTCGAAAATACGTAGTTTTGTGAAAATTTTGAGTATTTTCTAAAAATGTTGTTATTACATTCGAAATGTATGAAAAAATCCTGATCGTTTGATACCCATATTGTAAAAATTGAAATTTTGAGTATTTTTTTTCGAAAAGACGTAGTTTTGTGAAAATTTGAAGTATTTTCTAAAAATGTTGTTTAAAATTACTAAAATAACATGCAAAATGTATGAAAAAAACCTGACCATTTGATACCCATATTGCAATAACAATATATTTTTGGTTTCTTTAGAGAAAAAAAAATGCATTTTCGAAATACAGGAAAAATACGTATTTTTGTGATAACTTTCATGAAATAATAATTTTAATGGATAGCTGACATCATCCCGATTCCAAAACACCAAAATTTTATGATGTTTGCATGATTTTTCGTACGATTAAAGCCAATGTCTCCCATATAGCCAAAATCCCATAAGCTCTGTTCCTCGGTTATGCACGCCTCGGTTTTACATCCCCCATCTGCGGTGCTAAACCGAGGCATGACTGTATGTTAGCACATTTTTTTTCAAAATTTGTACTAAAGATTTTTTGTAGCTAGTTCCCCAACTTTTGCGAGTTTTTTTTTTTCTAAAAAATTTGGATGAAACAACATTTAAATTTCGTAAATAGTCGTTTTTCATCTTTAGAATTTTTAAAATTATTTTTTTTATGAGTGAAAAGTGATTTCTAGTGATATACTGTGTCTTAAAGTTAAATATAGTGAACTGAAATTGTATTTTTTAAACAATTAATTATTTTATAACAATTTATTCTACACAGCAAAAAAAAAATGTAAATTTAGAAGGTTGAATATTACATCTTTTATGATGTAATTTTACCTCAATTTAGACTGAAAATGCGACATTACACCAGAATAGTGGTAAAATTACACATTTTCAGAGGTAAAATTACACATTTTTTCTGACATAAAAGATGTACCCATTTCCAGATGTAATATTACCATGAATTTTTTTTTCTGTGTACGCCATTGGCTTAATTATGGCCTAATTGCGCTTCTAGCCACTCTGATGTGCTATTCTAGGAAGCTATTCCTTCTTCTTGTGGTGTGGCATTGGAAGGACAGACCCAAGACATCGTTCGCATATTGACGGTCGGCATTGGAGCGTTCACCACCACCAGCTCCCTTCCAGAAGATCTTCGTCCGGCGACGTCGGTGACGCTGAAATTAATGGAAAATTAAATTTGTAGGCACACACAATGAATTACTGTCATTCGGTGGGATTTCTTCTGCTTCTTCTTCTTCTGTGAGTCTGTGTCGCCGCGCGTTGATTGCTCCTTTGGTAACCACCACACTACTAGCACTACTACTGTTGTGGGAGGTGGGGGGTCGGGCTATCATTGCCACATTTGCCAAAGCCAGCGAAAATTGATGGCGAGCAATTTGGTTGTTCGTTTTTCCCGGTGGCGAATTTTACGCTCACTGCCACTGCTCTTGCTGCTACTGTTGAGAAACTAAATTCACTCTTCCTGAGAGGGTGATCTAGAATTTTCGTCTTTTTTTGAAGAAAAGAACTTGTTACTAAATAAGTGTTTCTGTGTAGAAGGTATATTTAACATTTTTACATTATTGGGAAAAGTTCGGAGGTAAGGGAGAAAAAATTAAGATTTGTACTGCCCATGCTGTTGTTTAAAAATTTCCCCATTAGCCTGTTGAGGGAGAAATAAACCTTTAAAAAAATGTTTGAAGCAGTTTACAATCCATGATTTTTCCAAATTTGATTTGGGAGGGTTAAAAATCGCTCCACATGCTGAATACTATTTTTTGGATTGTTTTAAGATTTTGAGCGTAATATAAGCAAATTGGTCAACATTTAACCATTGATACTCAAGGGTGAAGTTTGTTTGGAAAAAGTCGTAAAAACGTCGAGAAATTGTTTTAATTCAATGTTTGCCACTTTTCCCGGAAACAAAAACTGTACAGTTCGAAATCGAAAAAGAAATGATAAAAAAGATATTTTTTTTACTAAAACCACTCACAATTGGTACAGATCAGAGGTGGGCAAAACCGCTCTTTTTTAGGAGCCACTTATTTTCGCTCGCTCATTAAAATGAGCTGCTCTTTTTCTAAATTTTATTGAAAAGGCTATTTATAAGAATGGTGTGATTTTTCATGTTATTTATTGGACTTTTATAACTAATTTGATAAACAAAAAGTAAAATGGTGGGTGATATTATTGTTCACAACGATAATTGTAATTGTCCTTTTGTACGACCACCAAGGATTAAACATGGATTTTTAAATCAATTTAAACAAAAACTTTTTGCCCTTTCTAACAACTAAAATTTAAAAACCTTGATATTTAATTTAGTTTTTTTTTTAATTTTCAATTTTATATTTTTTAAATTTATTTTTCTACCTTCTCATGCGATCAATTAAGTCTATAAATTTCAAAGTTTAATCGGGCAAGAAAATTATTTTTTTTCCGAAATCTCATGGGCCATTTAGAAGTTTTTTCTTCATGTTTGATGTATTTTCAAAGAAAAGTAGGAATCTGAAAATATGTGATAGAAAACTTAAAAAAAAATCAAAATTCATATTATTCGCTCTACAGCATTGCCTTGGCGTTCTCGTTTACGATATTCCTTCTCAAAACTAGGTGTTCGAAGGCTTGACTGTTGAGGCAATTGCAAACCTCTTTTTACACCTATGCTTCCATCCACCCCGGGATTCAAACTGACGACCATTGGATTGTGAACTGCCTACCAGTGACTCCATCGAGACAGGACCCAGGGAGACGACTCCTACACCTGGACTGAGCTAACGACCTAGCCTAGGTTAGACCGGGGCCAACATTTACTTCCCCGTCCGATAGAAGGCGTGATCAGACAAATCTCGTCTCGAAAAAAAAAAAAATGCCACCGGGACCTTCTGGGATCGAACCCAGGGCGACTGGGTGAGAGGCAATCACGCTTACCTCTACACCGCGGGTCCCGGCAAAACTTTTAAGTGGTGTTCAAATATTGTCATAAATGCTATTTAGAGTCTTTCAATGAATATTTATGAGCAAGTTACTATAGACCTCTCATGTCGATTCAATATGTCGATTCAGCTCTCAAAATGTTGGGAAATAGCCTATCTTTAACCTGCCATTTTTTATCCTAAAGTATGTACTTGAAAAAGATCACAGTGACAAATTTGACATATTTGAAATTATATTTTCAGTTCTCTTTTCAATTTCATGCTACAATTTTTTTAATGTATCTGTATTTAAAACGTAATGACACCGGAGGTAGCAATTTTAAAAGGTGTAATCCTTGCGCTGCTCTATTAAATAAATAAACAAACAAACAAACAAACAAACAAACAATTTGTTGGAAATTCAATAAATTTATTTATAAACTTTAAAAAAAGACACAAGTTTAAAAATAATGTCATTATGGAACGATTCTTTCAAAAGACCGGAGTTCCAAAATGAACCGTGGCTCTTTTTTGTAAGCCATGGTTCTTTCGCTTTTTTTTGGGAACGGCTTGAGCGGCTCGCTCTTTTTTTACCTACCTCTAGTATAGATGTTTAAATTAACCGAAAAAAAGTGTTTTGTTGCAATTTTTTGTTTAAAAGTTGCCATTGCAAATTTTTGCCTTCAAAATTTCAAAAACAAAGGAGAAAACAATTTTCCGATATCTCGTGACGGTGGAACGAAACGACCCCTTTCATTTTTCTGGATTTTTAAGTAAGACTCGTTTTTTCATGATTTCTAGCTCGTAAACGTGAAGAGATAGAAGTTTGGTGTCAAACGGAATTCTGTGTAAAATTAGACGCCCGATTCGATGGCGTACTCAAAATTCAGAAATATAGTTCGTCGAAAAAGTTTTTAAAAAGTTATTCTAAAATTTTATAATATTTTTTTCCAGGAATTGAGAAAATTTCTCACAAGTTTCACTTTTTAAAATCTGATCGATGTTAAAACAATCCCCTCATTTTTGGTAATTTTCAATTTTTGCAAGGTCATATCTGAGCTACCAAAGGTCGGATCAACAATGTCTAAAAAGCAAATTGTAGTGAATTTTCTCAGCTGTTTGGTGTTGTTTTTTTTTCAAAAATGGACAAGGATTGACACTTTTTTTGAAAATTTAAAAAATACTTTCTTACTTTTTGATTTAGAATTTAATTTTACACATTAAAAATTATTCTTAGATTCTTCTGTGTGCAGATACTTACCAAAAAACACTAAAAAACATGACTTGGCCAAAAACAAATCGTTCATCATTCCCTATAGCTCAAAAGTTGGCACTTTTTGTCTGCTAAAATAAAAAAAATAAAATAAAAAGGGGGTGAAGTTGATCAAAATCTGGTTTTTGTGATTGAAAGTAAGTAAAAAAATGGAGAGTTTCATTATTTTTTTTCTAAATAGTCGTAATCATTACCCACCACTTAGATCAAGACATCAAATCGATCAGAAAATCCCTTCTGGAGATACAGATTTTCGAATGTTTTCATAATACTATTCTATGGACAGCCCTCAAATTTGTATGATTAACTCATTATGCTTAATGGCTTATTTGGACATAAGGAGTCAATTAACAATGTTTCATAAAACTAAAAAAAATATATTTTTTTTTAAATAAGGTTTCTTTTAGCGAGATTTTAGAGCTCAATTGCATCTTCTGATAAGGAAATCCACGGATAAAATTTCATCCAAATTAAATAATAAATTTAAAGAAAAGATTTTTTATTCAAATCTATTTTTCCATCATTTATTTAACTTAAAGTACATGCTTGCAAATCACCCTATACGGCTCACCTTCCCAAGACGGCACAACACATGAAATCGAATCGCGACCCTTTAAATGGCAAGGACACAGACAAAAAGAGACAGACGTCAACGAAAGGACGAGAGCGAGTTAAGAAGGATGAGCAGCAGCAGCAGCTAAAATGATTACGTGATTCTGTTTTCGTAATCGGAACTTAGGGGGGAGGGGGAGGGGAAGGACTATGATTTGGGGCAGGACAGCGGGTGGACACTAGGAAAAGGGATTCCTTTTTTCCTAGTTCGCTCTACAATAAATGCTTTCCCTGTGGACAGGTAGACAGAGCATTTAGCATTTGGTTGGAGGTACTAACTGTGTGGCAGAAGTTTAGTTAAAGAACGATTCTCTTGGAATTTGCAAAAAGATTTTTTTTTTTTTTTATTTTGGTGTTAAATAACTTCTAGTTTCAAATTGACATAAAAATAGCAAAAAAGTCTTAGAAACCAATCTTGAAAGGAGATTTGAAAATATTGGTTTTTCCAGAGATCTACTCAAAAGCAGTCTTTCGTGGCTGATGATGGCAGCAGAAAAAGCGGATAAAGGATACGTAATTTGCTAATGGCACGAAAGGCTGAGCTGTCCGGAAGGAAATTAGAGGATTGAAGAAATGTGTTTAAAATTTATTATGCTGGCAACCGTGGATGGATTTTCACGACCTTCCTAGACCGTCAGCGAGGACGATAAATGACACCGAAAAAGGCGTCCCGCAGAATCGTCTCCAGTTTCCCCACTGCCAATAGTCATTTGGAATTCCTCCCTCCCCTTTGGGTGAAAGGGTGGTGATGATGATGGGGTCAACCCTTATGTGAAGACGGTTTTGCATCTGCTGAATGCAGTCTCATTAACTGAATTCACACGGAGATAATGAAAAATAAAATGACTTGAGCTCTGCCATTTTGGCTCCCACAGGGGTGGGGGACAGGACAGCAGGATGAATGAGCATTTCATTAGTTTAATGCGTGCAGTTTTAAATGAGCCAGAGAAGCGAATTATTTCTGGTATCATTTTAGTTGATTCAGGAGCATTACATCTTTAAATTACAAAATTTTATCTTTTATTTTCCGAATAAAAAAGGTGAAGTTAAATTGAGCAGAATTTTTGTTTAATTTAAGTTTTGCTTTTTGCTTTTTGCTTTTTGCTTTTTGCTTTTTGCTTTTTGCTTTTTGCTTTTTGCTTTTTGCTTTTTGCTTTTTGCTTTTTGCTTTTTGCTTTTTGCTTTTTGCTTTTTGCTTTTTGCTTTTTGCTTTTTGCTTTTTGCTTTTTGCTTTTTGCTTTTTTGCTTTTTGCTTTTTGCTTTTTGCTTTTTGCTTTTTGCTTTTTGCTTTTTGCTTTTTGCTTTTTGCTTTTTTGCTTTTTGCTTTTTGCTTTTTGCTTTTTGCTTTTTGCTTTTTGCTTTTTGCTTTTTGCTTTTTGCTTTTTGCTTTTTGCTTTTTGCTTTTTGCTTTTTGCTTTTTGCTTTTTGCTTTTTTGCTTTTTTTTGCTTTTTGCTTTTTGCTTTTTGCTTTTTGCTTTTTGCTTTTTGCTTTTTGGTTTTTGCTTTTTGCTTTTTGCTTTTTGCTTTTTGCTTTTTGCTTTTTGCTTTTTGCTTTTTGCTTTTTGCTTTTTGCTTTTTGCTTTTTGCTTTTTGCTTTTTGCTTTTTGCTTTTTGCTTTTTGCTTTTGCTTTTTGCTTTTTGCTTTTTGCTTTTTGCTTTTTGCTTTTTGCTTTTTGCTTTTGCTTTTTGCTTTTTGCTTTTTGCTTTTTGCTTTTTGCTTTTTTCTTTTTGCTTTTTGCTTTTTGCTTTTTGCTTTTTGCTTTTTGCTTTTTGCTTTTTGCTTTTTGCTTTTTGCTTTTTGCTTTTTGCTTTTTGCTTTTTGCTTTTTGCTTTTTGCTTTTTGCTTTTTGCTTTTTGCTTTTTGCTTTTTTGCTTTTTGCTTTTTGCTTTTTGCTTTTTGCTTTTTGCTTTTTGCTTTTTGCTTTTTGCTTTTTGCTTTTTGCTTTTTGCTTTTTGCTTTTTGCTTTTTGCTTTTTGCTTTTTGCTTTTTGCTTTTTGCTTTTTGCTTTTTGCTTTTTGCTTTTTGCTTTTTGCTTTTTGCTTTTTGCTTTTTGCTTTTTGCTTTTTGCTTTTTGCTTTTTGCTTTTTTGCTATTTGCTTTTGGCTTTTATTTTGAATAAAACGAATATTATTCATTGTATATTAGACTTATCTTGGTTATTCTCTTCGGGTGTAATTTGCTTACGTGGGGGGCTGAAAGCGCATTTCAAGCAATCGATACCTCAGTACTGACTTACAATCTTCCGGGAAAAGAATGCACTTTGTTCCAACAAACTCAACGAATGCTGCTCGAGGGCTGATGGCTGCACATAATAAAATAATCATATTACTACGAAACATTCACTAGTGGCTCCATAAATTGAATCCCCGAAGCACTTTGCCAGCTTTTATGACCCCGTCCCCCACAAGTACTCAAAACCAAAAGCTGCCGGGGCAGCTCAGCTCAGTGGCGTACGTTATTGTCTTCATAATTTATAGTCTAGCCCTACGTCATCCTCTCCGTCAAACAAACGCTCGAGATTCGATTTGCGGCCACATCGTGAGGCAACTTCCTGGCTGCGGTCGGGATTACACCAGGGCTTGGGCCACAATCGCGGACACTTGCGGACGTTTGTGGGTGGTGACGTTAATTGAATTTGAGAGGCAATTTTATTCTTCCGTGGAAGGGAAATAAGGATTTGCCTGAGGGGTACAAAAAGAATAAGGGAAATCCTTGGCTTAATGTGATTTATCCTTGAGGGAATATTTGTCTGCGATATCTTATACAAGGAACGAGAATGGTGAAAAACCACAATTTTTACAATCATAACTTTTACGGCGCGCACCTTGTTCATCGTTTTGCAGTTACATCTACCTCAACCAGCTGAAGTCTTTCAACTGCAGAAAACCTTAATGAAGTAAACTTTTCAACAGGGGAGTGGGGGACAAATCACATTTTAATTAAAATGGAAAAGAGGCCCGGATTCAAACTACTTTCTTGCATTTCCGTGCCAGCTGGACTTTGCGTTCGGATAGAAAAGTGGAAATTTCGTGTTTCTTTGGGAAGAAAGGGTTTATTTTTTGGTAGTCGTAACAAATTTCTCTTAAATTTTCCTTGCACTAATTTTGACCATTGAAGGTGCTGCTCGCTACGATTGCATTGCGAAACTATTAATCAGAAGCAAATTTTGTTGAAATATAATGGATTTTGTAACCTCGGAAAATGAGAATTGTTCATGTTTGATGAAAAATACATAAATTCTTATTTCAAATTTAAACTCCCGATCATTAAATGATATAGTTAGGGTTAGTGAATTTTCACGATTTTGGGGATAGCGTGAAATTCGAGAAATTCAACAAACACACATTTTAGACAATATTGTTTTGAATATTCGCGAAGAAATTAATGACACGATTTTTTAACTAAGAATTAGTCAAGTCATGAAAATATTGCAGAGGATAGGATGATTGTTATTATTCTGTCAACCATAATTTCAATTGCTGTGAATTTTGGCTTTTTGTGATTTTAGTTTCATGCGTTTAATATTCAATCTCTATATTTATTTTATAATTGAAAGGTTCTTTTTTAAATTGACTTAACAAGGATATTTTGAGTGGTTTTTAAAAGAGTTCAGATTTTTTTTTCTAAAAGAATTACTTTTTTTCAATTCTTTGAGTCGATATTACAGGGACTGTGGTTGTAGGAAAGAATTGCTCTGAGCAGAGATAAATGTTTAGGAATCAGAGATCGTTTTTTGAAGCATCAACTATTCTATGAGCTTCGAAAACTATGAAATTAAATAATGTTTTTATCTCTTGCAATAACAATTTGACGACTACTTTATTTTGAAGGAAGAATTACAAAATAAATAAGACGATCAAAACATGGTTTGTTTAAGATCCAATAAATTTTGCTTCATAATATAAATTTGGATCCCGTGAAATTATCACGAAATTTGATTTTTTTTTTACAGATTATGTTTCTGGAGATGAAACTTTGAAGAATAATGTCGAAGAAATTTCAAGTAATATTAATAATTTTCTATAGACAATACTGTTTATTGTTGCTTTGATTTGGATAAGACAATCCTTTTTTTATTTGGAAGTGACAATTAAATGTAAGTAAGGTGAAACAGAGAAAATTATTTTGATTTGCAAATCGAATATGTTGACAAAAAAAAAAAAAAAACAATACGCAATTTTACCATACGCTTGCCGATTTATTTATGAACAATTATTTATTTCGGATACTTTTAAGTCACACAAAAGCAAACTTGTTTTGCAATGCCATTTGTTTTTACATATTTTACTCTAACGCTTTAGTTCTATTTGGTTAATAATTTCATGCCATAGTATACAGTCTAACGTGACTAAAAAACAAAAAACAAAAATAGTGTCAAGTTAAAAATGATAAAGATAAATTCAAGTTGATTGAAGAATTTTATAAAAATATAGTATAAAATGTACTTTCTGTAATTTCAAAATTACATTTTCAAATTTTTGTTAACAATTTTTATATTCCGTGAAATCACAAAACAAAAAAATCACAAAAAAAAGAAAAAAATCGACACATAAAAAATCTTATCGTTCGCTCTTCAGCATGGTTTTGACCTGGCCTCTTTTGAAAGTTTCCTACTCGAAATTAGATGGTAAGTCAACGAGTTTGCTGTGAAAATTTCTTTTTTTGAAAAGGATTATTTGCTTACATCAGTAAAAAAGTAAAAATTAAACTCTTTTCAATAAAAATATAAATAGATTTCTCCAGACCTAGCTTAATATTTAAACATGTCCAATATAAATGATTTTAGTCTTTTCTTAAAGTCAATCTTGATTCTAAAATTTAAAGTTATTTTTATATTAAAGAGCACAACATTAAACAAAAGTTTCACTATTTGATACTAAAACTCGACATGGGTGTCCTTTATGAAGTGTGTTTAAATTACAAAAACTCTAAACATTTTTCGAAAAACATGAAAACGGTGCACTTTGGATACAATACAGTTATTCTAGATTGCAATGTTGATTTCTTGTCTGAATAGGTTTTTAAAATGTCTGTACGAATTTTTTAGTCTTTCATTTAAAAAATCAAAAAATTTTCAAAAATTACCAATATAATTTCAACGGTAAGACTTGGGTAGAGATCTATATTTTTAAAACATGTACTAGGTTAAGCCACACAATGTCCATGTACAATATTACAAAAAAAGTTTGTTTTTCAATAGTGCTTTGAAAAGTAGTTTTCGATGTGCTTATTGAATTCATTATGTCAAATTACCAATGGTAAGGTTACTTCGAATGTTAAATTTGGAAAAATTACGATACATTTTTTCGTTTAACTAAGTTCCTATGCCTATAGAGCAATTTTTTGTGCCTTCGGTATGCCCAAAGAAGCCATTTTGCATCATTAGATTGTCCATATAATTTTCCATACAAATTTGGCAGCTGTCCATAGAAAAATAATGTATGAAAATTCAAAAATCTGTTTCTTTTGAAGGAATTTTTTGATCGATTTGGTGTCTTCGGCAAAGTTGTAGATATGGATATGGACTACACTGGAAAAAATGATTCACGGTAAAAATTTTTTTTTGTGATTTTTAATTTCACTTTTTGTCACTAAAACTTGATTTGCAAAAAAAAACATTTTTAATTTTTTTATTTTTTTATATGTTTTAGAAGACATTAAATGCCAACTTTTCAGAAATTTCCAGAATGGGCAAAAAATCATTGACCGAGTTAGGATTTTTTGAATCAATACAATTTTTTCAAAAAATCGAAATATTGGTCCCAATTTTTTTTCAATTTTATTTTTCGATGTAAAATCGAATTTGCAATCAAAAAGTACTTTAGTGAAATTTTATTTTCAAGTTATAGCTATTTTTATGTAACTTTTTTCAAAATAGTCGCAGTTATTGATTTTTTAAAATTAGTGCCCATGTTTGCCCACTTTTGAAAAAAATATTTTTGAAAGGCTGAAAGAGTTCTCTATATTTTGCTTTTTCGGACTTTGTTGATACGACCTTTAGTTGCTGAGATATTGCCATGCAAAGGTTTAAAAACAAGAAAATTGATGTTTTCTAAGTCTCACCCAAACAACCCACCATTTTCTAATGTCGATATCTCAGCAACTAATGGTCCGATTTACAATGTTAAATTATAAACCATCGTGAAATTTTCCGATCTTTTTGAAAAAAATATTTTAAAATTTTTTAAATCAAGACTAACATTTTAAAAAGACCAAACATTCAATATTACGCCCTTTTGATTTGTATGGAAAATTATATGGACAATCTAATGATGCAAAATGGCTTCTTTGGGCATACCGAAGGCACACAAAAAGTTTCAGCCGGATAAAAAAATACAAAAATTAAAATTAAAGAAAAAAGACCGATTCCGTAGAGAACTGCTCTATATATCCCAAGTTATTTTTGAATTCTGTTTCAAAAACAATCAAACTTGTAAGTTAAACAATTAATTAAACTGTTCCTAGTGTAAAAATTTCCATTGAATTGCTGTCCGTTTTCCGATCTAAACTTATTTTTATTGAGAAAAACATGCCACTTTGATGGTATAGAAATAATTCCTCAATGTTTTCCTATTACAGATAACTAATTTTTAAAACTTTGCAAAATTTGTTAAAAAACAACTTTGTGTGGTACATTGAACATTTCTTTACCATTCCGTTTGTATTTATTTCGTATTTTTCATTTGCAACAAAATTTTAATCCTGACAAAGTCACCACGTTTTACGGTACTAACCCACAACTTTGCCGACGACATCAAATCGATCAAAAAATCTCTTTGCAAGATAGAGCTGTTCGAACATTCACATGCCCATTTTGTATGAATAGCCCGCAAAATTGTATGGGACCTTGAATGAATAAAATTTAATAATGGATTCTTTAGAAATTGGAAATGCATGGAGAAAGATTTATTTAAATCAAAATTCAATGCAAAATCGCTTTTTGAAAACGTAGAGAATTACTGTTTTTTTAAATTCCGAAGACAAATATATTGAAGATCTGGACCTTTTTTCGTCGATTATGGTTGTTTTAACACCTAAACTACACAGCAAAAAATCCGATGGTAAAATCGCATGCAAAAGCATGCACATCACCTTCGTCAAAATAAACACTTAATATTACACACTGCATGTACAATTTTTGCAAACACAAAAAAAAAGTTGCAACCGACGGGATTCAAACCCAGCACCAACAGTAAGGACTGGCGCCTTAGCCCACTCAGCCATCAGACCGATGAAAAGTTGTAAGGATAAACGCATATATGAGCTTGACATTTCGGTTAAGTAGGTTTCCCATACTGATGGGCTACATATTTTAGGGTGTAATATTACACAGAATTTCATAAAATAATGCAAAGTTTATTTTACACCCAGGCCTTTTACACGCAGCTGGATTACTACTTTTTTAGCTGTGTACCATGCAAGCGAAAAAAGGCGAAGTCCAACTTCAAACAGCTGTATCTCGGCTCCCTGTGGACGGATTTTCAAAATTCAAGAAGCAAAAGATGCGGACAGATCTCTAGATTATTTTGCTTTTTGAAAAGTCAAAAACAGAGGCACTTACCCTAAGTTATTCCCAAAACCAACCAGGTAACTTTTTTTTAGTCCTCTATTTTCTAGTTGTTTTGCATTTTGGATCGAATGTTGAATGACAATTTGTTTAAAATTTTATCATAATGCAAGTTACAGTACAATTATAATACCCAATACCATATTGGACCGATCTGGCCACATTGGGACCGGTTCCAGGTTCTCCGGTGAAACCCGGAATATCCCAACTACGGAGTATTTTCAAGAAATTTATTAGAGTGGCAATATGGGTATCAAAATTCAGCATTTTCAAAATAAAACTCATTGATGACGCTGAAAACCATTTTTGGATACTTCTGGCCATTTTGGGACCGATTCCAGGTTCTCCGGTGGAATCCGGAATATCCCCAATTCTACAGTATTTTCAAGAATTTTATTAGAGTGGCAATATGGGTATCAAAATTCAGCATTTTCAAAATCAAGCTCATTGATGACGCAAAAAACTATTTTGAACATATCTGGCCACTTTGGGACCGGTTCCAGGTTCTCCGGTGGAACCCGGAATATCCCAACTACGGAGTATTTTCAAGAAATTTATTAGAGTGGCAATATGGGTATCAAAATTCAGCATTTTCAAAATCAAGCTCATTGATGACGCAAAAAACTATTTTGAACATATCTGGCCACTTTAGGACCGGTTCCAGGTTCTCCGGTGGAACCCGGAATATCCCAACTACGGAGTATTTTCAAGAATTTTATTAGAGTGGCAATATGGGTATCAAAATTCAGCATTTTCAAAATCAAGCTCACTGATGACGCTGAAAACCATTTTGGACATATCTGGCCACTTTGGGACCGGTTCCAGGTTCTCCGGTGGAACCCGGAATATCCCCAATTCCAGAGTATTTTCAAGAATTTTATTAGAGTGGCAATATGGGTATCAAAATACAGCATTTTCAAAATCAAGCTCATTGATGACGCAAAAAACTATTTTGAACATATCTGGCCACTTTAGGACCGGTTCCAGGTTCTCCGGTGGAACCCGGAATATCCCAACTACGGAGTATTTTCAAGAATTTTATTAGAGTGGCAATATGGGTATCAAAATTCAGCATTTTCAAAATCAAGCTCACTGATAACGTTGAAAACCATTTTGGACATATCTGGCCACTTTGGGACCGGTTCCAGGTTCTCCGGTGGAACCCGGAATATCCCCAATTCCAGAGTATTTTCAAGAATTTTATTAGAGTGGCAATATGGGTATCAAAATTCAGCATTTTCAAAATCAAGCTCATTGATGACGCAAAAAACTATTTTGAACATATCTGGCCACTTTAGGACCGGTTCCAGGTTCTCCGGTGGAACCCGGAATATCCCAACTACGGAGTATTTTCAAGAATTTTATTAGAGTGGCAATATGGGTATCAAAAT
The DNA here is from genome assembly GCF_016801865.2 of Culex pipiens pallens. Classification (NCBI taxonomy): domain Eukaryota; kingdom Metazoa; phylum Arthropoda; class Insecta; order Diptera; family Culicidae; genus Culex; species Culex pipiens. The sequence continues at coordinate 138,583,738 of NC_068938.1, read as the reverse complement.
TCAGCATTTTCAAAATCAAGCTCACTGATGACGCTGAAAACCATTTTGGACATATCTGGCCACTTTGGGACCGGTTCCAGGTTCTCCGGTGGAACCCGGAATATCCCAACTACGGAGTATTTTCAAGAATTTTATTAGAGTGGCAATATGGGTATCAAAATTCAGCATTTTCAAAATCAAGCTCACTGATGACGCAGTAAACCATGTTGGACATATCTGGCCACTTTGGGACCGGTTCCAGGTTCTCCGGTGGAACCCGGAATATCCCCAATTCCAGAGTATTTTCAAGAATTTTATTAGAGTGGCAATATGGGTATCAAAATTCAGCATTTTCAAAATCAAGCTCATTGATGACGCAAAAAACTATTTTGAACATATCTGGCCACTTTAGGACCGGTTCCAGGTTCTCCGGTGGAACCCGGAATATCCCAACTACGGAGTATTTTCAAGAATTTTATTAGAGTGGCAATATGGGTATCAAAATTCAGCATTTTCAAAATCAAGCTCACTGATGACGCTGAAAACCATTTTGGACATATCTGGCCACTTTGGGACCGGTTCCAGGTTCTCCGGTGGAACCCGGAATATCCCCAATTCCAGAGTATTTTCAAGAATTTTATTAGAGTGGCAATATGGGTATCAAAATTCAGCATTTTCAAAATCAAGCTCATTGATGACGCAAAAAACTATTTTGAACATATCTGGCCACTTTAGGACCGGTTCCAGGTTCTCCGGTGGAACCCGGAATATCCCAACTACGGAGTATTTTCAAGAATTTTATTAGAGTGGCAATATGGGTATCAAAATTCAGCATTTTCAAAATCAAGCTCACTGATGACGCTGAAAACCATTTTGGACATATCTGGCCACTTTGGGACCGGTTCCAGGTTCTCCGGTGGAACCCGGAATATCCCAACTACGGAGTATTTTCAAGAATTTTATTAGAGTGGCAATATGGGTATCAAAATTCAGCATTTTCAAAATCAAGCTCACTGATGACGCTGAAAACCATTTTGGACATATCTGGCCACTTTGGGACCGGTTCCAGGTTCTCCGGTGGAACCCGGAATATCCCCAATTCCAGAGTATTTTCAAGAATTTTATTAGAGTGGCAATATGGGTATCAAAATTCAGCATTTTCAAAATCAAGCTCATTGATGACGCAAAAAACTATTTTGAACATATCTGGCCACTTTAGGACCGGTTCCAGGTTCTCCGGTGGAACCCGGAATATCCCAACTACGGAGTATTTTCAAGAATTTTATTAGAGTGGCAATATGGGTATCAAAATTCAGCATTTTCAAAATCAAGCTCACTGATGACGCTGAAAACCATTTTGGACATATCTGGCCACTTTGGGACCGGTTCCAGGTTCTCCGGTGGAACCCGGAATATCCCCAATTCCAGAGTATTTTCAAGAATTTTATTAGAGTGGCAATATGGGTATCAAAATTCAGCATTTTCAAAATCAAGCTCATTGATGACGCAAAAAACTATTTTGAACATATCTGGCCACTTTAGGACCGGTTCCAGGTTCTCCGGTGGAACCCGGAATATCCCAACTACGGAGTATTTTCAAGAATTTTATTAGAGTGGCAATATGGGTATCAAAATTCAGCATTTTCAAAATCAAGCTCACTGATGACGCTGAAAACCATTTTGGACATATCTGGCCACTTTGGGACCGGTTCCAGGTTCTCCGGTGGAACCCGGAATATCCCCAATTCCAGAGTATTTTCAAGAATTTTATTAGAGTGGCAATATGGGTATCAAAATTCAGCATTTTCAAAATAAAGTTTTTTGTTGACACTCAAATTATTTTTTTGGAATGATTTTGAAAATGCTAAATTTTGTTATGCGTATTGCCACTCCAATAAAATTCTTGAAATTGCTCTGTAATTGGGGATATTCCGGGTTCCACCAGAAAACCTGGAACCGGTCCCAAAGTGGCCAGATATGTCCAAAATGGTTTTCAACGTCATCAGTGAGCTTAAATTTCTTGAAAATACTCCGTAGTTGGGATATTCCGGGTTTCACCGGAGAACCTGGAACCGGTCCCAAAATGACCAGATATGTCCAAAATGGTTCTCAGCGTCATCAATGAGCTTGATTTTGAAAATGCTGAATTTTGATACCCATATTGCCAATCCAATAAAATTCTTGAAAATACTCTGGAGTTGGGGATATTCCGGGTTCGACCGGAGAACCTGGAACCGGTCCCAAAGTGGCCAGATATATCCAAAATGGTTTTCAGCGTCATCAATGAGCTTGATTTTGAAAATGCTGAATTTTGATACACATATTGCCACTCTGATAAAATTCTTGAAAATACTCTGGAATTGGGGATATTCCGGGTTTCACCGGAGAACCTGGAACCGGTCCTAAAGTGGCCAGATATGTCTAAAATGGTTTTCAGCGTCATCAGTGAGCTTGATTTTGGAAATGCTGAATTTTGATACCCATATTGCCACTCTAATAAAATTCTTGAAAATACTCTGGAATTGGGGATATTCCGGGTTTCACCGGAGAACCTGGAACCGGTCCCAAAGTGGCCAGATATGTCCAAAATGGTTTTCAACGTTATCAGTGAGCTTGATTTTGAAAATGCTGAATTTTGATACCCATATTGCCACTCTAATAAATTTCTTGAAAATACTCCGTAGTTGGGATATTCCGGGTTCCACCGGAGAACCTGGAACCGGTCCCAAAGTGGCCAGATATGTTCAAAATAGTTTTTTGCGTCATCAATGCTGAATTTTGATACCCATATTGCCACTCTAATAAAATTCTTGAAAATACTGTAGAATTGGGGATATTCCGGATTCCACCGGAGAACCTAGAATCGGTCCCAAAATGGCCAGAAGTATCCAAAAATGGTTTTCAGCGTCATCAATGAGTTTTATTTTGAAAATGCTGAATTTTGATACCCATATTGCCACTCTAATAAATTTCTTGAAAATACTCCGTAGTTGGGATATTCCGGGTTTCACCGGAGAACCTGGAACCGGTCCCAATGTGGCCAGATCGGTCCAATATGGTATTGGGTATTATAATTGTACTGTAACTTGCATTATGATAAAATTTTAAACAAATTGTCATTCAACATTCGATCCAAAATGCAAAACAACTAGAAAATAGAGGACTAAAAAAAAGTTACCTGGTTGGTTTTGGGAATAACTTAGGGTAAGTGCCTCTGTTTTTGACTTTTCAAAAAGCAAAATAATCTAGAGATCTGTCCGCATCTTTTGCTTCTTGAATTTTGAAAATCCGTCCACAGGGAGCCGAGATACAGCTGTTTGAAGTTGGACTTCGCCTTTTTTCGCTAGCTTGGTAGTTCGCGGGATAATATTGAGGATGGTAGTTTAAGTGTTAAAAAAATTGAATTTGTCATGGTTATATACTGTAATTAAATTTTGCACTCAAAATTCGAAGAAAGCTTACAGGGGGATTGATAATGTTTTTGAAGTTTGGCTTTCCCCGTGAATCAGTGGAATTCCGGCTACGACAACGGACGACAAAATCCTCCACATTCCAAGATTTCCCTCGCCCCTTCGGTCCCTAGAGACGGCTGTTGGTGATTTACGGACAATTTTATTAAAATAGTTTGTCACTTTCACGGTGCCACAAGAATTTTCGCCCTTTCAGAAGGCGAGGGGGACTTTTATGCTCTTGTACTTGTCGTTTGCAGTCCGGTGTGTACACAAAAGCTCCGGAAATGGAAGAAAATGTTGAATCAAAAGATGAATTTCGATTTGAGTCCCGCCCGGGAAAGTAGTTTTGGCGAGCAAACTTTGTGCAATCTCGGTGAAATTGATCGCATACCGTTATGGGGGGCACGAGTCCTAATCGAGGCCAATATATGAGCTGTACGAGCATAAATATCCACCTCGCCCCCTTCGACGTCGGGATTTATGGCTTTCCAATAAACCATTGATTACACAAACGTGCTCATACATTTACTTTCACTTTGCCAACTATATTGCCTTTTTATCCGATTGTGGGAGCATTTTGCACTTACCAAGCTGGCTTAAGTTAAGGTAAAAGGTGCCATTTTGGCTTACTTTTTTTTACTAATTTAATTCATAAGGAAAGTCGATGATTGCCATGTTAACCTTTTCTTGCAGGAACAATCAGCCAACCAGCATAAGCTTCTGCCTTAGTCGTAAAATCTATGCTCCAATGCAGTGAAATTGTAGAAAACGGGTAGAAGCGGCGACGATCCAAACGGTTAGATATCGGTGGAAAATACCAGAACACGGTGCTAAATCGAGACTGCAAAGGGAATCTACTTCGCAAGGGTTTTTATCGCCCTCTCGCCTGTAAAACTGTAACATAATTCCCCCGTGAAAGATTTTCCCAGGAGATTTCGGGACTACGGATACTGTTTTACACTAGCTTTAGGATTTGAACTTGCAGAGATAGTAATTTGACCGAATTTTTTTCCAACTCCAATTTCTTGGCACAATCTGACATTTACACCTGAATAAATATCTCATCCACCTGATGGATCAATCAACCGGCAACGACTTCGATACACACCAATCAACAATAACTGCTGCTTGACTGTCTGCCGACCTGTAAAGTTAAAATGTCCATTTCCTACCGAACCGGGCGAGTGTGTTGTCCATCAAAACACCCTTCAAAGACAGTCTGCCCGTCAATAGCAGTCAAATATGTACTGCAAACATGGGTTTTTTATTCCTTAACTTGGATCCTGATTGCATCCAGACGGAGAACAGGACAAGCGTATCGGACCATCGCCGTCCTCATCATTCCGGTGGGAAGGTTTGGAGAGTGTCGTCGCCCAGCTTTTATTTACAGAGCAAATTTCAACAGAGTAATGCTGATTGGACTATTTTACATCTCGCACTGTCCGCCCGGACCCATGCTCGTGTCCGTACCAGTTACGGCTGAATGGGTTCAAAAGTTTTTTTTTCCAAAGAAGTACCAGGTTCATGCTGGATGGCTAAGTGTGTATTTCATTTTAGAAGCGATTTTTTTTGCTGGTATTCTAAAACGTACTGCCTGGCAGAGAAGTTCTCTGGGAGATTGACACACCTTAAGCGTCTAGACTCTTACAACAGTTTAGACTCGATTATCCGAATTTTCAAATATTCGAAGCTATATCATCCGAAGATCTCCAAAAGAATTTGAGATAATCTCGGGATAGTTTACCGACGGGATTCAAACCCAGCACCAACAGTAAGGACTGGCGCCTTAGCCCGCTCGGCCATCAGACCGATGAAAAATGGGAAGGCTAAACGTATATATAAGCTTGACATTTCGGTCAAGTAGATTTCCCATACTGATGGGCTACATATTTCAGGGTGTAAAATTACATAAAATTGCATAAAATAATGCAATATTTATTTTACACCCAGGCCTTTTAAACGCAGCTCACGGTGTGTTTTTTAGAACAAATTAATGATAAAAAAAATCGGTCTGTCTGGTATTTGGCACCGTGAAAGAAGGGCTCTTTCCCGACATTTTGCGGGGTATACCGAAATATTTCGTCGGGGGGTCTAGAACAACTTTTTTTTGAAGATTATTTTTCGATTTTATGGGATTTTTGTTCAAAAAAATCACAGAAAATCGGTTCATTCATGTTGATATCACTCAAATTTCTTATGAATATGCCTTGGGGACTCTAACAAACTATATTTGACCAATATTTGACCTCCAATAAAAAAAAATCGAACCAAACTTACCAGATTTCTAGCTTTCTTTGAAATTACCCCAAAACCAAGCTGGAAACCCCGATACGACCGAAAATAAATCTTTTCTTTGTCCAATTTGTCATAATTACAGCAACACCTTGAGCAACACATTGCCCGGAAACAAATTTGAGCATTAAACAATGCAACACATAGATTATTTATTTAATATGCTGTTTATTACCCAATAGGTTCCGAAAATAATTTTTTCAAGCCTCTGCCACATCACACTATTACTTTTTAAAACATTTTGAAATCAATCACATTGTAGAGAACAGTTTTCTGAACAAGTTCCATAAAAAAGTATCAGTTTTGGTTCAATATTAGCAGATATATGCCCAATTTCTTGAAATAAATAGTGCCTTTCTCCAATATTTCTTAATTTATTTACCTTTCACATGATGGGCACTGCCTACTAAGATATTTTTTATGATGATAATATTTTATTATAAAATACAAATTATAACAAGTTTAGACAAAATTCATGAAAATAATTCTACAGCATTCATTACAAAACTCAGTAGACAGTGCCCATCATGTGAAAGGTAATTAAATTAAGAAATTTTGGAGAAAGGCACTATTTTTTTCAGGAAATTTGGCATTTCTCTGCTTATATTGAACCAAAAATGATACTATTTTATGGAACTTGTTCAGAAAACTGTTCTCTACAATGTGATTAATTTCAAAATGTTTTAAAATGTGATAGTGTGATGTGGCAGAGGCTTGAACAAATTATTTTCGGAACCTATTGGGTAATAAACAGCTTATTAAATAAATAGTCTATGTGTTGCATTGTTTAATGCTCAAATTTGTTTCCGGGCAATTTGTTGCTGTAATTTCATGACAAATTGTAAAAAGAAAAAATTCACTTTCGGTCGTATCGGGGTTACCAGCTTGGATTTTGGAGTAATTTCAAAGAAAGCTAGAAATCTGGCAAGTTTGGTTCGATTTTTTTTATTGGAGGTCAAATATTGGTCAAATATAGTTGGTTAGAGTCCCCAAGGCATATTCATAAGAAATTTGAGTGATATCAACATGAATGCACCGATTTTCTGTGATTTTTTTTGAACAAATATCCCATAAAATCGAAAAATAATCTTCAAAAAAAAAAAGTTGTTCTAGACCCCCCGACGAAATATTTCGGTATACCCCGCAAAATGTCGGGAAAGAGCCCTTCTTTCACGGTGCCAAATATCAGACATACCGATTTTTTTTTATCTTTGAGGTCTCGAAAAAATACACCGTGAGCTGAATTACTACTTTTTAAGCTGTGTAACTTATTTTTACTGTCTAATTTATAAATCAATGATAAAATGGCAATGAACAATGATAAAATGGCTCTCACAAGACTTAGTTTCAATCAATCAGGCTCATATTTGGGGGAAAGGTGTGTCTACTAGATACACGTCTGCCATAATTGTGGCTTTGGTTATGGATGCTCCCTTGTAAAGTTATTCATACATGTTTGATTCTGGGGTGTTAAAGTAAATTATGACTAAAAATTACATTTTCGCTCATAGGCTGCCATTAACACAAAAACTAATATTTCTCCAAATTTCTTTCGTCATTTTACAGGGCATGAGTTGGGCTGCAATGTCCTTTTATTGGGTTTGACCAAAATTTAGAATATACCCAGAATCCAGGGCTGTCTCATTGTTCCCCACTCTCTTCTACCCATGGGTAATAATGAGACACTTTGATTTTTCTTCATTAAACTTGGAAGTGATTTTTGGCATATTTATTGAGTTTGAACATCATTTAACCAAAAATATAAAGTTATTTGATAAAATATATGGATTTTACAAAATTTAAATACTTTTTAGTATAACTTTTGTAAATTGAAGTTTCATGTTGACAAAATTGCTTGAAAATATTCAAAGCAAGTCACCTGCAATGGAACAATATTAAAGCATGATGTTTTACTAGAAAAGTATTGATTTTTGTAGAGTGTCTCATTGTTCCCCAGCTGTCTCATTGTTCCTGCCAAGTGCGTCTACAATGAGACAGTTGAATAACTCTGACTGTAGACGTCAGATCGATCTCATATTTTGATCAATGTTAGAACAAACTAAAAGAAAGAAAATGCAACAAAAAGTTCTTTAAAATATTCTTATGAAAAAAATACAAAAATCGTTGAAGTTTAAAAACCAAAAGTGTCTCATTGATGACTACCCTACCCTACACTTCAAAGTTTTGAAGTCATATTTGAGCTTCTCAACTCAAAATAAGACAACTTAAAACATATTTTTTCCGTGATTCGAGGACTTTGGATAGTCGAGTTAAACATGTGTTACCGCACTATGTGTCTTTCAATTACGAAAATGTTGGTACCCAAAAAAGTATAGGTCATCGCTTAAATTTTAAACTTATCGCAGTTTTAGTGAAAAATGTTGTTTTTTTTTTCTTCGATTTCGTCACTTTCCTGTTTTTGCAAGTGGCGCGTCTAAAAACTCAGTTTTTATTGATCAATATTTTCAGACATAGGCTCTTTGGTCCAGACACGGTCAAAACGCCAATTTTCATACGACTTTTTCAAATGTTTGGCTGTTTTTTTTCGGATCACAAACGTTTTTTCCTTGATAGACAAACTGAGCAATTCTCTACGAAATCGGCAGCTCATACAATTTTGGCAGCTGTCCAAACAAAAATGGTACGTAAATACTCAAACAGCTGTAACTTTTGAGTGAATTTTCTGATCCATTTGGTGTCTTGGGCAAAGTTGTGGTATTGTTGAGGACTATCCAGAAAAAATAGGTACACGGAAAAAAAATTGCCGATTTTTTTTATTAACTTTTTTGCACAAAACCTCAATTTCCCAAAATATGTTTTTTTTTGTTTTCGAGATTATTTTATATGGTTTAGGGGACAACCCCGCAACTTTTGAGCCATAGAGAAGTATGGTCGAAAAATCTGCCGCCGCCACAAAGTTTGAGCCAAATCAAAAAAATACAAATAAAATCCATTTCCGGTTTTGGTAGAGAATTGCTCCACTAATCACCTTTCATTTGCGTCCAAGACAGCTAAAATCGGTTGAAATAGCAAGGAAAATGTGTTTTTTGGGACTAAGGTTAGTACAACTATTTTAAAAAGTTTTCGTCATCCGCACCCTTCAAAATATGCCCGGAAAATCAGGAGGGCACTAAACTTCTAAATTTCAATGAAAATTTAGGTGCAATCAGCTAAAATCAATTACCGTAAAACGGGGTGACTTTGATAGCCGGGGTGACTTTGATAGGTTTGCGATTTTTCCGCAAAATGAAGAGCACAATTAAAATACGTAAGGAATGGTTCAGAAACATACTGATCGTGGTAGAGAAGTGTTCAAAGTACCTCAAGAAGAACTTTTCATAAATTTTCGAAAGGTTTATAAAGTTAGTTAACTATAGTTAAGAAAATGTTGATGGAAGTCATTATTTTAAACTTCTAAAAGTGTCATGATTTTCTCAATGAACATGATTTTTAATCGGAAAACGGAATGCATTTTCGGATTCTTTGGACAATTTTCCACTAGAAGAAGATTAAATAAGTATGTAAATAATAAATAATATTTGTTTTTGAAACACAATTAAAAAAAAACTCCTAATTTATAGGCAATTTCAAATAAACAAATTTCATGTAAAATGTGAAAACTTGTGATTCGTGCCTCGAATTCAGTATAAAATGCAATATAAATCGATAATTTTATAAACAAAACTAGTTTTAACAATTTCAGGCAAAATTCTGACTTTTTAACAATTTTACCTAAAATTTATATGTATTTTGTTAAAAAGCTTATAAACTTAGTTAACTTAACATAAACATTGATTTTTTTCTTACAAACTATATCAGCTACTTTAGTGATGGTACATTTAACGTACAAATGATGTTTGAACATCTTAAATATAATTTTAACAGGAAAAAACTATGACTATCAAAATCACCCCGGAATTAAAACTAAGAATTTTTAACGTAACTATTTTTCTAAACACTATTGAAAAAACTTTTTTTTTTTCCAAAATAGTGCATGGACTTTGTGTGGCCTACCCCAGTACATGTTTTAAAAATAATAATCTTGAGAAAAACCTTACCTATTGGAAAATATTCTAAAAACAAATTGAAATCCTATCAAAGTCACCCCGGTTTACGGTACCTCTCTACAACCCAACCCCGCCCTTAGACGCCCGATCTAAAAAATCTCCAAAAACCCATTTTCAACCAATTATTGATCTTTCAAAAGCATTGGAAAGAAGAACTCTTAAAATTTCAGAAAATGTTATGGTTGGAAGCTTGACTTGCTTTATGTGCCAATGTTTTAAAAAATGTTATTTTTTTAGGGGTCAACTTTGTGTGGAAAAAACTAACATTTCCTTTATGTATGTTAAGTAAAAAATATGCAGTAATTTTTGTAGTGATCTCCGATTATGCCTTTACACATTTTTTTACACTTTAACGGTACACATCAACCATAGCTTTTGCACCCAGAATTCTGTTACAGACATTTTAGTATCTTCGAAACTACGGGAACCATCGATATATTTTTTTATTCATCCCCTAAATTACTGTCTTCGTAGTTATTTACAACAAAGTTTGACTTTTTTTACAATCAGATTCATGCAGGATTGGGTCCGTAAGTTTGACAATTTTGGAATAAGAAGACAACAACTTCCTTGGTTGCTGGGCACCCTTAATAATAATAATAATAATAATGGTGAAATTCTATAGCAAAAAACCTGAAAAACAAACAAAAAAGTGAAAAAGTGACTTTTAAAACATGAAAAAATTAGAAAGTCAAAATGTAATGATAGGAGGTGGTAGAATAGGCCAAATACTACCAAAAACAAGTTTAAACTAAACAAGATGAATGCTCATTCAAATACTAAAAATAGAACATGAAAACATAAAACAGGAGAAGTAAAGTTTTTTGTAGAACAAAAGTTGCTCAAAATGACCTCCTAAGCACGGGGAAAAAACAATTTCGAAAAAAAATTTGGGCTGTAGAGGGTTAAAAATGCATTCCGGTGTGTTTGCAATCATTTTTAAGCATTTTGGGCTTTATTCAAAAAACTTTAGAATTTAAGAAAATTTTCTATGTACAGTACCGCAAAAAGTTTTTTTTTCGCAAATTTTTTTTATAAAATCTTACATTTTTTGAAAACTAATGATTGTAAAACAACAGCACTAGTGTAAAATGCCAAAACACTTTTTTCAGTCAAATGTTGAAAATATGGCTTGTTATTCAAATTTAAATATTTTGTGTAAGAAATGGTATCACAGCAAATAAAGTAGTAATCCAGCTGCGCGCAGAAAAAAATTATGGTTATATTCATCAGGAAATGGTGACAGATTTTGTTGAATTTTTTTTTATTAATTTTACCCCAGAAAATGATGAATTTTCATCAGTTTTTGATTAATATTCATCAGGTTCACATTTTAACACATTGTTTCGGTAATATACTAAAAAAACGTAACTTAATCCACCTCTAGGTGGTTGGTGCCTTCCTCTCATTTATAGAGTGATTACAATCCCCTAAATTATCCACATGGTTTATGGATCTCCCCTAACGTGATCGCAGCACCTAAGAAGTCCTAATAAAAATAAGTGACGAGTAAAAAAAAAACAGACTTTCTACAGACTTTTTGTCAAGATTATACAGACACCGCCTTTCAGGAAAATGGCATCCCTCTACAAGGCTTTTTTCGTGGCGATCAGACGGGACCATTTGAGGTTATGTAAATTCAGACCATTTTTTAAACTGTAGATAGGTAAGTCAGATCTTGAAAATTCTTAATCCACAAGAAAGGTCTTCTCATATGCTTTCTAAAAATATATAACATGTGAGGGTTTCATGAAAAAACCACCCTTTTTACCATAACTTTAATTTAATATGAAACAGTTTTTTTAACATAACTTTTTAAATACATGATCAAACTGCATGAATTTAAATAGCAACTTAGGGGACGTTAAGACGGATCGATTAAAACCATTCCGCCCAAAATCGGTTGAGCCTGTGACAAGATATTCCAGTGACATTGATTTGGTACACATGTCTACATACAGCCAAACACACAGACATTTGCTCAGCTGGTGGTTCTGAGTCGATATGTACAAATGAAGGTAGGTCTAGGAGGTCGAACTAAAAAGTTCGTTTTTCGAGTGATTTTATAGCCTTTCCTCAGTAAAGTGAGGAAGGCAAAAAGAGGTAATATTCAACCTACCAAATTTTCAACATTCCAAAATTCAACTGTTTTTTTGTGCGTGTAAAACGCCTGGGTGTAAAATAAATTTTGCATTATTTTATGAAATTCTGTGTTATATTACACCCTGAAATATGTAGCCCATCAGTATGAGAAACCTACTTGACCGAAATGTCAACTTCACATATACCAATCCTTTTTTCATCGGTCTGATGGCCGAACGGGCTAAGGCGCCAGTCCTTACTATAGGTGCTGGGTTAGAGTCCCGTCGGATGCAACTTTTTTTTTGGTGTTTCTAAAATTATACATGCAGCGTGTAATATTAAGTGTCTTTCTTGACGAAGGTGATGTGCATGCGATTTTACCATCGGATTTTCTGCTGTGAATGTAATATTTGCAAGATTTGATAATCTGTATTTTAGGAAAGGATTTTTCGTCGATTTGGTGTCTTCAGCAATGTCGAAAAGTTATTAAAAAGATGCCAATATTTCTTAAAGATTTTTTTTTTCAAAAATGTTGAATACAATTTCAATAAGGCCGTTGCAATTTTTTTTTGAAGTTTATGCCGCCCTCCCCTCCAAAATTGGTCCGACAAATCAGGTGGCAAAAAAATTTTTTTTTTCAAGAAATTTCACAATTTTAATGGAAAAAGAAGTATAAAAAATATGAGTCTGAAAGAAGAGAAACGATGTTTGACGATTCCTCCAAGTTGTGGGAACAGTTGCAACTCTTTGGGCATATCATTCGTGGATTCCAAGAGAACTTCTCCGTCCATCTGAGAAGTCCATTCCTGCACTAATGGAACACATTTCCGCCGTTTTCCATCGCCGGTGACAAACTGGTACTGGCACTGGCACTAGTACATCACACGTGTGTACAATCCAACCCCCAGCCATCCATGGGAAGGGGATTGAGAAATTGCTTTTATTCAAATTTACTCACCCGGGGCCTTCGAATCCAATCGGATGGATTTTATCTCGAAGCAAGGCGAAAAGTGGAAGCATTGGTGCTCGGATCAACTGTCCGAACTTTTTTCCCAGAATCCGGTAACCATGGTGGTACCAACCTGGAACCATGGCAGCATAGTTTCTAGCCCCTAATAACCACCGGGCGTGTGACCATCAAACTCAAATTAATTTATTTTTAATTTGGTTTCACACATCCAGTGTGCCCGGCACGGATTCAGTGCGATTTTGTGGTCAGTGCTGCCAAATTTATGTCCGAGCAAATGGTGATGGTGGTTAAATTTAATTTGTTTTGTGGACAAAGGGCTGGCCGGATGCAAATGAAAATAATTGCAATTCGAACCGCAGGCTGGGCGCGTATTTTGGATTTGAACAGGTGTATTAAAACTGCCAGCGGTTGTGAGACGGCAAATCAGAATCAGTTGGAGTGATTTATTATATTTTTGATGGGATTTTTATAATTTTCGAATCAATTTTGGATATCGGGTTTAGATTATTTTTTTGTGTAGCAAAACGGAAGATTTTCAAAAAATAAGTCTATTTTGATTAAACAAATTTCAAATCATGCAATTTTAAATAAACTAAAATGTTTCCGTGCATTTTCTCCTGTCTACCTTTTGATAGCTGTCAATTTTTCATTGGAGTTTTCCCCGTTAGGTCAACCAATAATGCCTCTGGTTTACCATCGAGTCCAAATTCGAAATTGAAAAATCAATCCCGATTATTTTGGGTTTAAACCAAAAGGTTTTTTTTTGTCACGTGATCCAAATTTTCAGCTCCAAAATCAAAAACACGCAACATTTTTTTCCAACCAGGTGATTTAGGAGCCACCTAAACACAACACGACACCGACCAGCTGGCCGGCTGTCCTCTTGTCACTGACAGATGGCATTTCGCACGAAAGGAACACTTTTCGGTGGGTCTGGGAAAAAATCCTGCAGCCACTTCAGCCTGTCCGGGCTTAGAACGAAGCTCCTCCGCCAGCGTTCGTACGAGGTTTGATGAAATATGGCTTCCTGTAATTTTTCAGCCGCGAGCAAATTGAAACTTTTCACTGTCATTTTCCAGCGGCGATTCGCCGCCATGATTGATGAATATTTATGGCGCACGAAATCTCTGGCACGCAGGAAAGTGCGTTTTGGGAGGGATGGGGGAGAACGGGCCTCGAGCAAAGAGGCCCACCGGCCAGTATCGCGTCCGTCGGACGGACTGGCAACGACAGACTCCAGGCAGCACTCTGGAGTGTTTTTCGACGGTTTCCGAGGAAGACTGCAATTGAGCTGACTTTGCAGGCCAGACCACAACAACAACAGCCTGGAACGGATCCCTCTGGCGGTGCATAGTGAGATGCATAGTGAATGATTATTTGCAAAATAAAATGATAAAAAAATAAAAACATGAAAAGATAAAAAGAGAGGTCACTCGATTTTTTTTGTATTTTTTATTCCGGCTGAAACTTTTTTGGGGCTTTTGGTGAGCCCAAAGAAGCCATTGCATCATTAGTTTGTCCATATAATTTTCCATACAAATTTGGCAGTTCTCCATAAAAACATATATTTGAAAATTCAAAAATCTGTATCTTTTGAGTGAGTTGTTTGATTGATTTGGTGTCTTAGGCAAAGTTGTAGGTATGGATAAAGACTACACTGAAAAAAATGATACACGATAAAAGTTTTTTTTTGTGATTTTCAATTTCACATTTTTTTATTTGCACAAAAACACTATTTTAATTTTTTCTGATATGTTTTAGAGAAAAATCTAATGTCAACTTTTCAGAAAAAAATTTAATATTGGTCGCAAAAGTTTTTCAACTTCATTTTTCGATGTAAAATCGAATTTGCAATCAAAAAGTACTTTAATGAAATGTTGATGAAGTGCACAGTTTTCAAGTAATAGCCATTTTTAGGTATCTTTTTTTTGAAAATAGTCGCATCAGATAAGTGCAGTGCTTCTGAGGACGCGCAGTCCTGTTTTTTCGTGATAATTTTCGTCTCTTTTGTGTGGCTGTTTGTGTGCATGGGGTGATTGGTCAGTATAATTGAATAATGCCGTCATAAGTGCAGTGCTTCTGAGGACGCGCAGTCCTGTTTTTTCGTGATAATTTTCGTCTCTTTTGTGTGGCTGTTTGTGTGCATGGGGTGATTGGTCAGTATAATTGAATAATGCCGTCATAAGTGCAGTGCTTCTGAGGGATTGGTGCGCTGGAAGTGGGGACGTGAAGTCGTGATTATTCAGGTTAATTTTTTTTGTGTGTTTTGTGCCGCTGTTCGTATGGGGTGAGTGATTGTGGTAATCGAATAATAGCATCATTGGTGCGCTGGAAGTGGGGACGCGAAGTCGTGATTATTCAGGTTAATTTTTTTGTGTGTTTTGTGCCGCTGTTCGTATGGGGTGAGTGCATAATTTGTAAAGGGAGCGCGTGGTCGTAAAAAATATTCGGAGTGAAAAGTGATTTTTTTTTGTGTGCCTTTTGTCGTGAATTGTGTGTGTCGCTTGCGGGCGGTGGGGCTTGACAGGGTCGATCGATTTTTTGTGCTTTTGTAAACTTAATTAATTGTTTTGTGATTTTCAAAGCCCTTCCTATATCATCGTTGATCGGAAGGCACGGCGTCGGGTGGATTGTGTTTAAATTTTTCGAATAAGGTTTTTTTGCGGTGATCGAAAGACGCACTGACAATTTGGATCGTCGAGTTAATAGTGGAGCAAAATAACTGTGTGTGAGTGATTTTGTGTGTTAACCAGAAAGACCTTCCCATAGCATCGTTGCTCGGAAGGCTCGCCGACGGGTCTGTTATGAAAGTCCTCCCCATAGCGTCGTAGCTCGGGAGGCATCGAAAAGCCAATACCTTATCCTACTAACCCAAAAAAATATTAATCACGTGATGCTTGAAGGAGATGCTGTGGATTCAACGGTCTCAAGCGGTATCAACAAGTATATAGCGAAAAACTATGTGCTTGATGAGTCTGCAACTTCAACTATCGGACTAACATTCCTCCCTTTCGTTGAACTGCAGGCTTCTTGGGAGGGCGCCGGTATTGACTAATAAAGTAGGGATCTTCAGAGGTTAAACAGTGAACGGATGGTTGGCTCCCACTGATCATTTTTGATTCATTGTTTAACTTCAGCTGATCTGTCAATAACGGAGTAGCAGCTCATTGGCAGTCAACCATGCTCATGCTCATGCTCATGCTCATGCTCATCTTTTTTGAAAATAGTCGCATCAATATTTTTTTTTTAGGTTAAGACTCACATTACAAAAGGGCCAAACATTCAATATTACGCCTTTTTAAAATGTTAGTCTACATTTAAAAAAATATATTGTTTTTGAAAAGATCGTAAAACTTTACGAATGTTTCATATTTTAACATTGTAAATCGGACCATAAGTTGCTGATATATCGACATTAGAAAGTAGTGGGTTGTTTAGGTGAGACTTAGAAAACATCGTTTTTTTCTGTTTTTAAATCTTGGTATGGCAATATCTCAGCAACTAAAGGCCGTATGAACAAAATTAAAAAAAAGAAAAATATGGAGAATTTTCTCAGCTCTTTAAAAATATTCTTTTTTCAAAAGTGGACAACATATGCACTTATTTAAAAAAAATGAATAGCTGCGACTATTTTCAAAAAAATTAACTAAAGATGGCTATAACTTGAAAACGTCCAATACTTCGATTTTTTTTTTGAAAAAATCAGTATTGATTCAAAAATTCATAACTCGGACAAAGATTTTCTGCACATTCTGAGAATTTCTGAAAAGTTTGCATTTGATGACCCTTAAACATGTCAGAAATTGGAAAAAAATAAAAGACAAAAAGTGAAATTATAAATCACAAAAAAATTAACCGTATATCATATTTTTTCAGTGTAGTCCTTATTCATACCTACAACTTTTATCAAGACACCATATCGGTCAAAAATTTCTTCGAATGACACAGATTTTTGAATTTTCTACATCATTTTTGTGTGGACAGCTGCCAAATTTGTATGGAAAATTACATGGACAAACTAATGATGAAAAATTTAAAAATAAAAATTAAAAAAGGACCGATTTCTTAAAGAATTGCTCAAGAACAAAACAGCATAAAATAGTAAGATAAAAAGATAAAAAGATAAAAAGATAAAAAGATAAAAAGATAAAAAGATAAAAAGATAAAAAGTTAAAAAGATAAAAAGATAAAAAGATAAAAAGATAAAAAGATAAAAAGATAAAAAGATAAAAAGATAAAACGATAAAAAGATAAAAAGATAAAAAGATAAAAAGATAAAAAGATAAAAAGATAAAAAGATAAAAAGATAAAAAGATAAAAAGATAAAAAGATAAAAAGATAAAAAGATAAAAAAAAGATAAAAAGATAAAAAGATAAAAAGATAAAAAGATAAAAAGATAAAAAGATAAAAAGATAAAAAGATAAAAAGATAAATAGATAAAAAGATAAAAAGATAAAAAGATAAAAAGATAAATAGATAAAAAGATAAAAAGATAAAAAGATAAAAAGATAAAAAGATAAAAAGATAAAAAGATAAAAAGATAAAAAGATAAAAAGATAAAAAGATAAAAAGATAAAAAGATAAAAAGATAAAAAGATAAAAAGATAAAAAGATAAAAAGATAAAAAGATAAAAAGATAAAAAGATAAAAAGATAAAAAGATAAAAAGATAAAAAGATAAAAAGATAAAAAGATAAAAAGATAAAAAGATAAAAAGATAAAAAGATAAAAAGATAAAAAGATAAAAAGATAAAAAGATAAAAAAGATAAAAAGATAAAAAGATAAAAAGATAAAAAGATAAAAAGATAAAAAGATAAAAAGATAAAAAGATAAAAAGATAAAAAGATAAAAAGATAAAAAGATAAAAAGATAAAAAGATAAAAAGATAAAAAGATAAAAAGATAAAAAGATAAAAAGATAAAAAGATAAAAAGATAAAAAGATAAAAAGATAAAAAGATAAAAAGATAAAAAGATAAAAAGATAAAAAGATAAAAATATAAAAAGATAAAAAGATAAAAAGATAAAAAGATAAAAAGATAAAAAGATAAAAAGATAAAAAGATAAAAAGATAAAAAGATAAAAAGATAAAAAGATAAAAAGATAAAAAGATAAAAAGATAAAAAGATAAAAAGATAAAAAGATAAAAAGATAAAAAGATAAAAAGATAAAAAGATAAAAAGATAAAAAGATAAAAAGATAAAAAGATAAAAAGATAAAAAGATAAAAAGATAAAAAGATAAAAAGATAAAAAGATAAAAAGATAAAAAGATAAAAAGATAAAAAAGATAAAAAGATAAAAAGATAAAAAGATAAAAAGATAAAAAGATAAAAAGATAAAAAAATAAAAAGATAAAAAGATAAAAAGATAAAAAGATAAAAAAATAAAAAGATAAAAAGATAAAAAGATAAAAAGATAAAAAAATAAAAAGATAAAAAGATAAAAAGATAAAAAGATAAAAAGATAAAAAGATAAAAAGATAAAAAGATAAAAAGATAAAAAGATAAAAAGATAAAAAGATAAAAAGATAAAAAGATAAAAAGATAAAAAGATAAAAAGATAAAAAGATAAAAAGATAAAAAGATAAAAAGATAAAAAGATAAAAAGATAAAAAGATAAAAAGATAAAAAGATAAAAAGATAAAAAGATAAAAAGATAAAAAGATAAAAAGATAAAAAGATAAAAAGATAAAAAGATAAAAAGATAAAAAGATAAAAAGATAAAAAGATAAAAAGATAAAAAGATAAAAA
Source organism: Culex pipiens pallens (assembly GCF_016801865.2). NCBI lineage: Eukaryota > Metazoa > Arthropoda > Insecta > Diptera > Culicidae > Culex > Culex pipiens. Next base: position 138,565,146 of record NC_068938.1, on the reverse strand, counting down.
GATAAAAAGATAAAAAGATAAAAAGATAAAAAGATAAAAAGATAAAAAGATAAAAAGATAAAAAGATAAAAAGATAAAAAGATAAAAAGATAAAAAGATAAAAAGATAAAAAGATAAAAAAAAGATAAAAAGATAAAAAGATAAAAAGATAAAAAGATAAAAAGATAAAAAGATAAAAAGATAAAAAGATAAAAAGATAAAAAGATAAAAAGATAAAAAGATAAAAAGATAAAAAGATAAAAAGATAAAAAGATAAAAAGATAAAAAGATAAAAAGATAAAAAGATAAAAAGATAAAAAGATAAAAAGATAAAAAGATAAAAAGATAAAAAGATAAAAAGATAAAAAGATAAAAAGATAAAAAGATAAAAAGATAAAAAGATAAAAAGATAAAAAGATAAAAAGATAAAAAGATAAAAAGATAAAAAGATAAAAAGATAAAAAGATAAAAAGATAAAAAGATAAAAATATAAAAAGATAAAAAGATAAAAAGATAAAAAGATAAAAAGATAAAAAGATAAAAAGATAAAAAGATAAAAAGATAAAAAGATAAAAAGATAAAAAGATAAAAAGATAAAAAGATAAAAAGATAAAAAGATAAAAAGATAAAAAGATAAAAAGATAAAAAGATAAAAAGATAAAAAGATAAAAAAGATAAAAAGATAAAAAGATAAAAAGATAAAAAAGATAAAAAGATAAAAAGATAAAAAGATAAAAAGATAAAAAGATAAAAAGATAAAAAGATAAAAAGATAAAAACATAAAAAGATAAAAAGATAAAAAGATAAAAAGATAAAAAGATAAAAAGATAAAAAGATAAAAAGATAAAAAGATAAAAAGATAAAAAGATAAAAAGATAAAAAAGATAAAAAGATAAAAAGATAAAAAGATAAAAAGATAAAAAGATAAAAAGATAAAAAGATAAAAAGATAAAAAGATAAAAAGATAAAAAGATAAAAAGATAAAAAGATAAAAAGATAAAAAGATAAAAAAATAAAAAGATAAAAAGATAAAAAAATAAAAAGATAAAAAGATAAAAAGATAAAAAAATAAAAAGATAAAAAGATAAAAATATAAAAAGATAAAAAGATAAAAAGATAAAAAGATAAAAAGATAAAAAGATAAAAAGATAAAAAGATAAAAAGATAAAAAGATAAAAAGATAAAAAGATAAAAAGATAAAAAGATAAAAAGATAAAAAGATAAAAAGATAAAAAGATAAAAAGATAAAAAGATAAAAAGATAAAAAGATAAAAAGATAAAAAGATAAAAAGATAAAAAGATAAAAAGATAAAAAGATAAAAAGATAAAAAGATAAAAAGATAAAAAGATAAAAAGATAAAAAGATAAAAAAATAAAAAGATAAAAAGATAAAAAGATAAAAAGATAAAAAGATAAAAAGATAAAAAGATAAAAAGATAAAAAGATAAAAAGATAAAAAGATAAAAAGATAAAAAGATAAAAAGATAAAAAGATAAAAAGATAAAAAGATAAAAAGATAAAAAGATAAAAAGATAAAAAGATAAAAAGATAAAAAGATAAAAAGATAAAAAGATAAAAAGATAAAAAGATAAAAAGATAAAAAGATAAAAAGATAAAAAGATAAAAAGATAAAAAGATAAAAAGATAAAAAGATAAAAAGATAAAAAGATAAAAAGATAAAAAGATAAAAAGATAAAAAGATAAAAGATAAAAAGATAAAAAGATAAAAAGATAAAAAGATAAAAAGATAAAAAGATAAAAAGATAAAAAGATAAAAAGATAAAAAGATAAAAAGATAAAAAGATAAAAAGATAAAAAGATAAAAAGATAAAAAGATAAAAAGATAAAAAGATAAAAAGATAAAAAGATAAAAAGATAAAAAGATAAAAAGATAAAAAGATAAAAAGATAAAAAGATAAAAAAGATAAAAAGATAAAAAGATAAAAAGATAAAAAGATAAAAAGATAAAAAGATAAAAAGATAAAAAGATAAAAAGATAAAAAGATAAAAAGATAAAAAGATAAAAAGATAAAAAGATAAAAAGATAAAAAGATAAAAAGATAAAAAGATAAAAAGATAAAAAGATAAAAAGATAAAAAGATAAAAAGATAAAAAAGATAAAAAGATAAAAAGATAAAAAGATAAAAAGATAAAAAGATAAAAAAGATAAAAAGATAAAAAGATAAAAAGATAAAAAGATAAAAAGATAAAAAGATAAAAAGATAAAAAGATAAAAAGATAAAAAGATAAAAAGATAAAAAAGATAAAAAGATAAAAAGATAAAAAGATAAAAAGATAAAAGATAAAAAGATAAAAAGATAAAAAGATAAAAAGATAAAAAGATAAAAAGATAAAAAGATAAAAAGATAAAAAGATAAAAAGATAAAAAGATAAAAAGATAAAAAGATAAAAAGATAAAAAGATAAAAAGATAAAAAGATAAAAAGATAAAAAGATAAAAAGATAAAAAGATAAAAAGATAAAAAGATAAAAAGATAAAAAGATAAAAAAGATAAAAAGATAAAAAAATAAAAAAATAAAAAATAAAAAAATAAAAAGATAAAAAGATAAAAAGATAAAAAGATAAAAAGATAAAAAGATAAAAAGATAAAAAGATAAAAAGATAAAAAGATAAAAAGATAAAAAGATAAAAAGATAAAAAAGATAAAAAGATAAAAAGATAAAAAGATAAAAAGATAAAAAGATAAAAAGATAAAAAGATAAAAAGATAAAAAGATAAAAAGATAAAAAGATAAAAAGATAAAAAAGATAAAAAGATAAAAAGATAAAAAGATAAAAAGATAAAAAGATAAAAAGATAAAAAGATAAAAAGATAAAAAGATAAAAAGATAAAAAGATAAAAAGATAAAAAGATAAAAAGATAAAAAGATAAAAAGATAAAAAGATAAAAAGATAAAAAGATAAAAAGATAAAAAAATAAAAAGATAAAAAGATAAAAAGATAAAAAGATAAAAAGATAAAAAGATAAAAAGATAAAAAGATAAAAAGATAAAAAGATAAAAAGATTTTGATCCACAGTTCGCATCATGCAATTTTGATTCCACTGAAATTCACACTTTTTGGCTTCTGGCATGATGTGCAATTTTTCAGCGTGAAAGTTAAATCCTGCACAGGCGACAAACGATCTGTTTCAGATGATGGTAACCGGATCAAACAAGCATCCGCAAAAAAATGTAGTGATGCAAATTTAATTTGTTTATTTTGTGTATTGAACGAAACATGAAATTCGATGTATCTTCACTGCGAAATAAAAGTTGCAACAATCTTGCATAATCTTATTTGGTCAAAAGCGTTCCCAGCAATTTCTTACAACTTTTGTGACGGAAACTAATTAGATATTCTCTATGAAACTGAACCTGAAGATGATGTTTGGTTTTAAGTTTTGGTTGAAGGATTTGAAAAGTTTTTGGAATTTTTCGACTCCTTACATATTCAAGTCTAGGTTTAAACTTGGATTGTTTTTTGTCTATTACAGGGATTGGTTTACAAAGCTTGTATTCAAAATTTGAACCTTATGTGATTTATGTGAAATGATGTAAATTTGGTTGAAAATCACATCCAGAATAACATTCAGATAAATTATTGGAGAGCTTAAAACATGTTTCCGATAAATCAACCATACCGAGAGGATGAAAACAATTTAGTTTGGAATCATGAAACATATCACTTTGATTTATAATTTCATTGACGCTTTTAATATTTATGTTGATTATTACATGTAATTTCAAAATATTAAGAAAAAATGTATTCCAATCTGCTGATTATGCACAGATCCAGCTAGTTGGTACCTGGAAAATTAATTAAAACCTGATAATGAAAGGGAACACTTCAATTAAGCGCATTTGGGCATACACGTATAAAGGGAAAATATCCTTTTAGTGTTGGGAATCATCACAAGTTGAGTTACAGAAAAAAAATCACAGGTTTCCGCGAAATTTCCCACGTCTCTCGCCATTTAATATGAAAGCCCCAACTGAGCTCGTCACGCTGGCCCATTTTAATTCTCACCAATTAATTTTTCATGATTCGTCAGATAAAAGGATTGCGATGTTATCGGGAGAGATTACGTTAATGAGGTGAATAATGTATTCCCAGCCAACGGCCGCCGGCCGGCGGAGGAATCAATTTTTGATGCAAAATTTTTCACCTTTGCTGCCCCATTTTTCGGTCGTAACATAAAAGAGCAATTTCGGATGAAAGAAACGTTTTTTTTCCCACTGAACTCAAGGGAAAATGCGATGAAATATGAAACTCAGTGAATCGAGAGTGTGTAATTTGTTTGTAGATTCACATCGAAAGTTCAAGCATAAATCATCTTTGGCACCGCACACATGTCGAACCGGTTCAGTTACCACGATTATCGCAACTGAATTGACGAAAACTGTCGCAAAAGTTGTTGGAATAATTTATCTGCTCTCATAACTCACATGGTCCTACCCCCTCACCACCCTCGAGCCCAGTTTGACAAAGTGCCCCACAGGAGCAAAAAAGAAGCCAACCAAAAAAACAAGTCAAAACACTTGAACGGTTCGACGAATCCGTAAATTTGTCTACTTGACTGGTTCCGGGGCCATAAACCTTTCATCTTGGTCCACCACCCACTTTTTGGCGGTCTGACTTTTGGTGGCTACTTTCTCGGTATGTGATGCCATCGTGTGTGAAAAATAACTGTTTCCACCTAGCTCACCCCTCCCGCCCATAAGAGCCAGTCAAAAGTTGTTCATTCCGTGCCAAAGATGCATAACTTTATGGCCCGTTGAAAAGGGGGAAGAAATTGGAGGAAAAAAAGAAACAACCCTGGCTTCCCAAGTATTTCATGTGTTTCCGGAGGAGAGATTCCATGGCAGGTAGCAAAATATTTTTTTTATGATCTTTTTGGAAGTCCGTTGGGAAACTATTTACTTTTCATGGTTAAAAAAAAAAAAAACAGAGACATTCAAATTACTCGTCAACTCTGGAGTATTTTTGAAAATGTTTAATAAACATTTTTTTTGCCCCTTGATTCAGGGGTATCAAAAACACCTAAAAAGAAAAACATGAAAATTTAGTTTATTGGATTTAAAAAAAAAACTACAGAACTATTCTTTTTGGTATCAAGAAAAGGGTCCTAAAGCTCTCTATCAATGTTGATGTACAACAGTAAAAAAAAAACCAACTAAAACTATTTCTTATCACTTTTTTTCATTTTGATACAAAAAAAAACGATATATCAACTATGGTCTCCTTGGAACGAGCTGCAAAGTAGGATGCTTTCTGTCAAGAAGGGCCGCGAAGTTAATTTGTAGTCATTGCACTCATTAAGTTAAGCTTGAACGTTGTGAACAGTAATATCACCAATTTAAGCATAATTAGACAGACAGCCATCGTCAAAACGTCATTTTACAGTCTCAAAAACACTTTTCCAAATGTAAGGCTAGATTTTTAAAAATCGAAACTATTTTTTTGAATGTTAAACTTTCAAGCGTCCATGAGAGCTGAAATCAACCGACATATAAACCCTAACCAAATGCGTTCAGATTTTCAGACTAGCTTCTGGGGCCATAGTGCTTGAAAATTCCTGTTGAGGTGCTCGAAATTAAACACTTTTATCTTTTTATATATCCGTGAGTCACGCTACTGTGGAAGGCACAATAATTTTCCAATTATTATCAATTCTCGGAACATAAGATCTTCAATAAATAAATCAAAGTTTATGTCGCCCCACCTTCAATTTTTTTCTGAAAAATCAGAGGACAAAAAAATATTTTTCAAAAAAAAAAAAAACTTTACCATGAAAAAGGAAGTCTTATCAACTGAAAACAATCTAAAATGCATTTTTCTGCATTGATAATAATATTTAGCATGTTTGGGCTTGTTAAAGAATATTTTGAGTTTTTTTTTATAAAATTCCAATGTAATAAAAAAATAAATAAAAAAATAAAATTTTCGTCAATACTTAGATATTTTGGAAACTAATGATGGCAAAACAACTGGACTGGTGTATAATGCATTTTAAAACACTTTTTTCATTAAAATGTTGAAACCATGGCTTGTAATTTCAATTTTTATACTTTTTTTGCCCCCCCCCCCCCCCCCTTGACTTTGGTCAGAGTCGAGGGATATAAACTTCAAAACATATTTGCAACGACCTAAATAAGAACCCACATAATCAACATGGATAATAATTTGAGAGGATGTAGGGCTCGACGAATGCAATTTTTCGAATAAATAAACGTTTTGAACATTTCAATTTTCGATCGAATTTTTATTTGAAACCACCTGATCAGCTGAAAAAGGGAGCGGCCGTGGCTGACTGGTTACGGTGTTCGCTTTGTAAGCGAATGGTTCTGGGTTCGATTCCCATCTGCTCCCAACGAGAAAGTTAAGAACACATAAATTTGAAATGATGAATATGAACGAAAAATCAAAGTCGCTCGAGGCGGGGTTCGATCCTCCGTCCTTTGGATTGGTAAGGAAAAATGCTAACCACTAGGCCATGACGACTTGGTAAGCGTGGACTGGAATTAGGAATACTGTTACAGAGAGCGAGTTGTGGCGCTATAACCACGGCAAATAGAGTCCAGGGCATTCGTGGAAATACAATGTCCCATCCCAGAGGGTCCCGGAGTACCAAACCTTCTTAGCATGGTGCTCCCAACGAATACAACCAAATCTCGGAGCGTATGGTGGTGTGTCCCCACGCTTCTTCCTCCCCTGTCGATTCAGAATTGTGTTGTTGTTCGAACACTCAGTGCTCAAACTCAACCGAATTACGAGTCATCTCTGCGATACGGCTTTACGCAGTAGGCCTGGCCGCTTTAACGCTTGTGATGTTTCAATGCATTATAATGCAATGGCGCACTACAAATGTAAATAAATGACAAGAAGAGTGCTAGGCGTCATCTAACCTAAGGCACTCTCCAGGATCCCTTCGAAAGATTGGCTGCGCTAGGGTCTGATCAGATTAGATTAGATTAGATTAGTAACCATTTTTCTGAGTTCTCCCGTACCTGACAATTTTGCCTCGATCAAAAATTCCATTCTCGTGGTACAGATTTTGAATTTTAAAATAATTACTTTTAACCAAATAAAAAAAAAAATACAAATATTCATCGTTTTCCGAAACCTCAGAGAATTGCTCACTAGATGCATACAATCATAAAATATCATAAAATGTTGAACTATCAATGTGATGCGCATTTGAAAATCCTATCAATGTCACTTCAAGGGTTTAATGTTGTACATGTTTACGGTACTTGTTTTTTTCAATAATTAATTTATATTGATTTCGATAAAGAACTAGAGCAAAATTACTTAATCAAGGCTTATGCCTACTTAAATATAAGACGCTTAATAAGTAAAGCCTGCTGCTTTTTATCCAATCCTCTACGATTAACTTGACTTTTTTTTTTTAATATGACTTGAGATGGAATATTTTTTGGAAAGTCGACTGTGGATTCACGATCCCATCGATACAATTCGGGGGTGCGCCTTTTATCGTCGAGGTCTTTAGAAGCATAGAGCTTTGGAGAACAGTTCAAGAAAAAGAAGAAGAAGTGGTCAAAGCGTGACCATTCCTTTTCCAGCCTTCGGAGAAACGGCAGGACATTTCTGACGACAAAGTGAAAACATGACAAAATAAAAAAATAAAAACCAACGATTGTGGCTCTCCTCATTTGAAAATAAATGAGACTCTCGATTGAGTCGCAGAATGGAACGTATATTTCCGTGAACAATGTGAGGGCAAATGAAAATATAAAGCAGTTCACACAAAAAAGTGAGTTCATTTAATTTGATACGATTGATCAGGAACGGGAAAGAGAATGCCACCCCCGTTCTGTTCGACGGGGGAATGTCTGATTAATTGATTGCGTGGCAATGCTTATCACGCACAGGGAAACAATGAAGTTGAATGATAATAATAATAATAACAATAAAAAATGCAGTGATATGGCGTATAAATTCCGCGCTTCCCGAAAGCGCTAAGTCAATATTTCATTCACGGAATAAATTGTGTTTGCTCACCTTTTCGATAGAATTGAACCCCGAGTTGAATGAAAAAAATTGAAGCATATTTGGTATTCACCAAAGCACGTAACCATTTAGTGTCTACTGTCTAGTTTTTGAATAATTCGACTTTAACTTTTCCAATAGCGCCATGTTAATAGGCTTTGCCTGAGACTTAGCGCTATTTGAGAAATTAGATTTATAGGAAAGTAAGTAAGGAATTACAAAAAGAACATTTTTGAGCATTATTTTTAAATATTTTGATTAAGGGTTAAGATACAAGTTAAATTGACCAAAGTGCTAAAATTCCTTTAATCGCTTTAAAAAGTACTGAAATTTCACTCAAAAAATGAAAGAACATATTCTGTAGCAAATAAAAAAACAATTGTGTTTTAAGCAAATTGCAATTTGCGAACGTAGGCACTAACAGGGTTTACTGATAGCGAAAAATGTTTTCAATTTATTTCGCATGATATTGTTTTCGATTGCTCTACGCTCACTTTATAGTATGATTCTGAAACGCAGAATGCATTTTTTAATCAGTTTATAGAAGTGCACTCATGGTTCGAGTGTGTTAGAATCAACATAAGGGTGGAAATTTACGTTAGATTGTGTGTAAATATGATAAAAAAATGAATTTGATCAATGTTTATTTTCGCAAATTCAGGCAATGTTTTTTTGTGATTTTGAATATGTTTGAGAGTACGAAAACAGTAGTTCATGCAACAAATTGCAAAAAGACGATTTTTTTCAAATACGAATCGTACATTTACATTCAACGAGGATTTCCAAGTTGGATAAATACGACAAATGGTGAAAATTTTTAGTTTTTCAACGAATTTAACAACATCTTGTCATACGTCGTTTTTTGACGTTCCGAAAAAAAACAACGCGTTTTAATTTTTGACTTTGAATAAACAAAAACGAGAGCAAGAATTTGGTTGCCGAGTTATAACTGAAAATGTTTACGGTAGTCGGGCTTGTACGTGTGTCAAACTTGTTCTGACCTGGTTAAATTTCTCAACCATAACAGTATTTCTGTAAAAGAATTTTGCTAGATGTTCTTAAACAATTATTATTCTACCTCATCCAAGTTTGAGGTCATTAAAAACCTCAAAATTGTTTATCGAAGTAGGTCGCGTAATAGGAAGGTTGTAAAAATTTCGCTCGCGTCATTTTCGATGAAAAAAACCTTTTTTTTAGTAAAAATTAATAAAAATTTCTTCATTTAAAGTCGTCGGTTACGTTCCGTCCCGTGAATCCTTCGCGTACCGTTAAATCTCCGATGAAGTGGAGGAGTGTCTCCACCAAATCAATTAGTGTTTTCAATAGAGGAAACGTTTTTTTGTGGATAAAAATCAGCTGGGTCTTAAGAGCGTAGCAACAGCTTAAAAAAGAATATTCCATGTATTTTACGCAGTGCCAGTTGGAACCGTTTTGGCATTAGTTCTAGAAAAAGTTTCCACTCCACTGCTATGTGATAGGGGAGAGTGGGGAGACTTGATCCCCTTTTTTTGTATCGCACATAACTCTGTCAATTTCTCACAAAACTATAAACTTTTTGCATGAATTGATAGCTTAAACATTCATCTATGTTTGGATAATAAGGGTATTTCAGCTGATGAACTCTTCAAATCATGCCAAGCGTTTTAAAAAAATATTTTAAACCGGCATTTTAAAAATGTTAGGGGTAACTTGATCCCCCTTTCAACATTTTGAAGAAATCTAAAGCAAAATGTTTCTTATTCATCCAAACTTTTAATTTTCTATAAGTTACAGCAATTTCACATACAACCTGTACGTTTGTGTTCAAAATATAACAAGCTTAGTATGTAAAATATTTAAAAACTTAAAATATTATTTTTTAGACCAAAGTTAAGCATGTTTACAAAAGCTGGAAATTTTTGTTTACAAAACTTTTGAAAAAAGGTTCAAAATGCAGTAAGTTATGTACAACTATACTAAAGGAAACTATATATGAAAACCCAGCCCAAATAATTAATCTTGAGGCTGATTCCAGTGACTGTAACAATGCAGGGATCAAGTCTCCCTAAACGCACTTTTTTAAACAATTGATTGTAAAAAAAGTATGACGATAAATTTAACATCAAATGCGTAAGGGTTTTGGAGTTGATAAGTTTATCAAACAATTCATGTATAAAAAATATTTTTTTGAATAATTTTTGAGTGTTTTCTATACATATCAAAACAAAGAAAAAAAGATCTCTTGGAAGTTTTTTGCAGCTCGTTTTAGAAAAATGTGTGTAACTCAATCTAAACATTTTTTAATTTTTTTCTTTGTTTTCTACAATGAGTTTTAGTTAATTTCGCACAACTTTCTAGAACAAAGCTAATTATTTTACCCACATGCTGACGAGATACAGGCTTGGGATCAAGTGTCCCCGGGGATCAAGTCTCCCCACTCTCCCCTACATGAATACTAGTATTGTGGTTAGCAGCATCATGAATGGTCTGTTCTGTGAAGTGAGGACCAACTCCGTCCGAAAATGGGGCCGAAGATGGATCCAGGGACATAGAAGCAATCTGAGGGCCATGACCGGAGTGGGTCCCACCGAAGTAATTGAAAATACGAAAAAGAATCGATCTGGCCACTGGAAAGTGATGTTTCCAGTGTGTGGCTGCCCTCTAAAAAATCAAGGATTTAGCTGAGGAGGCATTTTTGCTGCGCAAATGATTTCGAGTCTAGAAGAATTGGGACTGGTTCTAGAAAAAACGCAAGCCATGATCGAGAAATTTGGTGAGATCAGCCCATTTTAAATCCATAGTTTAACTGATGCCTTTGTGATGAAAGAAAGTAAATTTTGCTCCCCATCCGCATTGACTTTCTCTGCGTTCAACTTGCTCTCCATCTGCTTTGACTGTTTCTTATTCCTAAATTTCTGTTCTTCTTTAACTTCTTCCTACCAGAGTTCGGAAACTCACTCACGAGTTCCTCAACCATGAGGAAAAACTAAGTTACCTGCGAGTAAATTACTCATCACTCTCGGTGAGTGTGAGGGCCTTCCTCATTTACTCACAAAGAGGGCTTTGAGCGCTCATGAGGGCAATTTTAGAAAACAAATTTCGAGATGTCAAACTGTACATCAGTGATTATCTGGTTAACTCAACAGCGAAAAAGTAGTCCTGATGGTAGAGGCGCAGTGCTATCAATTAGAAATTTTTTTTTAACGCAGTGGTTCAAATCCTGATTTTTAACTGTTTTTTTTTTCAGCGAGTTTGATTTTTTTAATCACAAAGTTTGTTGTCAGCTTCCAGCAGTCCTACCGACGGATAGGTCGGAAGTTGTTTAGACGGGGGATGCCTCTGCGGGTGAATTTTAACAGCTTTACCAGCAGTGGAAGGCCGTGTAGCTGAGGTAAGTGGCCACTCCCGGTCGTCGACAGTTGTACAAATATGTTTTGGTTCAGAATCGGGACACGCCGAAGAAGTTGCAGTAGCTGCCGGTGACTTTGGCTTGGAGGTTCACTGAAAACTAAAAAAGGCCAATCCAGTGCTTTGGACAGCTTTAGGCTAGGGCCACCGGCGGCCGCTGAGGCTCCACTCCTGGTTCTTTGGCAAGACATATTGGTAGAACTGTCAGCGACCGAGAGTGGCCACAGTTGCACAGCCGTCGAAGGGAGTGACCATTACCCACAGCATTACGGCCATCTTCTTTTGGTATGGCTGCCAACATCCACCCGCAGAAGCTGCCCCCGTCTGTGGCCTCCGATTTATCCTGCGATATTTCAATCCACAACGGATTCGACCGGTCACCAATCTTAAACTTATGAAAATAATTGCCCATCCGCTGGACTTTGACAATCCAAGGTTTCTTTTAAAGCAATGACAAAAAAAAATACCAGACAGACAAAAAAAATATTGATACCACATTTTTACCAACACAGAACCTTCGGATTTATAGACATTGACGCTACCTCAAATGTACAACCGATTGATAAAGACGCTTGATTTTGGATTGATGTTGTCAATGATTTTGTAAATAACAAATTGTTGGAAACGGCCTACTCACACCCTCATTTTACTCAAATATGAGTAAATTTACTCAGCCCTCACACTCACGGTGAGTATCGAGAGTGTTTGCTGTGAGGAAGCCTACTCGATTTGTGAGTGTGAGTGGTTTTCCGAACTCTGCTTCCTACCATCTGTTTCTTTTATGTCCTTGTGAGGGGATCATCGATCCATCCGCATTGACATACTTTCTTTTAATTTTTTTCTTGTCTTTCTTCATATATTTCATTGTTTTTTTTCACACTTACTACCAGTCTTTGTGAGGGGATACTGAGCTCGATTTTCTCTCCATCCGCATTGACCTTTTCTCATCTATGATTTTCCTTTTGATTAGTAGTTAGAATCAAAGCCGGAGATCGGGGAGGGAGCATCAGGGCAGTGGACGGTTGCTGTAATGGCGCGACTGGATGTGGATAATGGAAGACCAGAACTACGTCACAAGGGGAAAATAGCTTATTAATTATACTATTCTAAAGGATTGCGCTCAATTCTCGCGCTACTGGCGCGTCTCGCGCTTACTTCTGCCCTTTGGGCTCTTCTTTTTGGGTGCGCACCCTTCTTATTCTAGACTCACGCATGCAGCAAACGCCCGCCTTCTGCTCCGCCTCAGGCCGCTCCCGGATCGGTAACGTTGACGCCGTGTTCACTCCGTCACAGACGCACGTGCGTGGTCCGTCCGGACTCCTGCGGACGCCCGCGACAGCTTGGCAGGCTCCCCTCTCTCTCCCGCGCCCTTCACGACCGGTGCCTTACACCGATCGCCCCGCGCCGGTCCACGTTCGCCGCGCCGGCGACAGATGATTCCTCCCGCACTTGATCAGCGCGCCCTCCGTTCGCCCTGGTGAAGGCCACACACTCGCCCGCTCTGAACAGCGCCGACCGACCGCCCAGCCTCCGAGCAGATTTTCCAGCGGTACACCAAAAAGGGGCTCCTGGATAGGAAGGTCAAAATTAGATCTGAATCACCCACTTTTCTCGATCGCACACTTACTTTGCGTCCCCCTTTTCGTGTGCTTCTTCCAAGTTGTCCTCCAGTTCTTGTCGGACCGCCAGTCGGATTGCGGGATGAGTGGTGCGAGGCCTGGTTAGAGAAGTAGGTTGTTATTGGCCAGCACTCACCGGTATGCACGGAGTCGATCTTGGGTTTGTTGCGCCGTGTGTGTGTGTGCGTGCGATTGTCTCACACCGCCGTTGGGGGATTGCGTGCCTAGAGCGAAGTGTGGTGTGTTAAATCCTGTTTTGAGCTTTTTTCGAAGCTGACTCACCAAAGAGGCGTGGTGCTCGCTGTTGCTTGGCCGCTGGGCCGTCCTCTGAGTGGTTCGGTACCGCCGATGGTCGCGGGGGCGTGCCTGGGGATGAAATTACCGGATCTTGTAGTTTCGATGAGACAAAACCGTCCCACTTCTTACCGGTCGAGAATGCCGGATCTGGGTCGTTCTTGGCGTGTTGGAAATCCCTCCGGGGACGTCGAACCCTCGATCAGCCGGTACGATTTCACGTGCAGGCCGTTGTTCCGCCAGCCAATAGCTTTGACCGTTTTTGCACTCGCGACTTTTCGACGGCCACGCGCGCGCCCCAGTTCCGAACACTTCGTTCACCGCACTTTTCTCCGCCTTCTCGGACCGGCCCACCAAACGCGACCACGTGGAACGAGCAAAAAGGCACTTTTGCAGCAGACGAGAACGACGCGTCCGCACCGAGGCGAGAATTTTTCCTTTTGCTGTCTCTCCCTCAATTGCGGAAGTCGTCGTCGAGGCTGCGTTTGCTGATTGCGTTTCTTGACGTTTGTGCGACGATGGTTTTTCTCGCAGGCGAGTGTTGTCTTCTCTGCTCTTGCGTGTCTTGTTTACACAAAATTGGGTTCAAACTGCACACACATCACAAAGTTGGGTACAAATAATCTAGTCACAATAAGATTCTCTTCCCCTGAGGACACCGTGAGTGATTTTGCTTGTTCGTGTCCAACCACCCCCTTTTGGCCCTTCATACGGCAGTTATTTGAAGATGCTTCCTTTAAGTCTGAGTCACTGTTATTCTAGGCAACCGCTACATAGGTCATCCTTGTGGCCCTGTTGGTTATCACATCAAATCAAATCAATTCAAACTTGTTCTGACCTGAAATTCCTTTGGCCAATTGTCGAATTTACATCAATTTTCAGGCTGTGTCAAGATAGCACGACAAGATCGAAACTTCTTTTATGTGAAAAGTGACAAAAATGCATGGAGTTTTTTCGGTTTTATTGAATATCTCAAGATTGAAATCGATTTTTGGGGATCTGTGAAGGTCAAAAGGTGAGGCATTGAGAGGTGCACAATATGGCGTTCTTAACTCAATTTGGTCCAAAATGCACGTGCGACCAGATTGTACGACAGCGACGATTGGCCGTCATGGTAAGTGTCAATCTCTAGAATAGAATCGGAAAGTTTTACTTTTCGTCATAGGTGCTGATAATTTGAATTGAACACTCAAATGGATGCTGGAATTGTAGTTAATGCAACAAGTTGCAAAACGAACATTTTTTCAGCACGCGTCGTACATTTATCCAACGAGGTTCACCGAGTTCCATACATTTTTTTTTGCAATTCCGAAAAACACCCTTTTAATGGAATTGTAAGTCAAATGTCCATTGATTTAGTCAATCCACCATTTAAATCAAAATAATGTTGAAAAGTATTACTTTTCGAAACAAGTGCTGAAAAGTTCAACTTTTCAGCATCCATTTCAGTGCTGAAAAGTAGAACTTTTCAGCATTTCGATTCTGTTATTTTTGGTAGAGAAAAGTAGGCTCTTTCGTCGTTTTAGAATGACAGGAAAAGTAAACAGTTTCAAAACAAAATTGCAAAAAAGTAGTTTATGTCATATGTTTTCTAGACTTTTTTTGATGAGGTCCTATAAACAAATGGAACACAATACCTTATAGGACCTGTTCAAAAAAACTCTAGATTTGTTCAGCACGAGTCGTACATTCATCCAACTAGGTTCACCGAGTTAGATAAGTCAATTCACCGTTAACATCAAAATGATAATGAAAAGTATAATTTTTCGATACATGTGCTGAAAAATCCAACTTTGAGTACTGAAAAGTAAAACTTTTCAGTCCTTGTATCAAAAAATATCACTTATCTATTCTGTTATTTTTGGTAAAGCCGTTTTTTTCAAGAATGACCGAAAAACATATTCATTAACTTTTTTCAAAATATCGTTGCGTCATTAAAAAATGACAGGAAAAGTAAGCAATTTCATAACGGAATTTTAAAAACAAGGCTGCTGAGATACTCTTGAAGAATCAATTCGAGAATAAGGCTGATGCAAATATTTTTCAAAGTTTCTGTCTGCCCTCTTCTAAAACGGCTCAAAAAATAAGGGGACAAAACATTTTTTTTCTTAGATCCTCAAAACTTCAATAATTTTTTTGTGTAATCAGCTGAAAACAATGTTTGGCTTAGCATTTAAATTTTTATTTTTTTTACACATTGTATCAATTTTGATGAAAAAACGCTTCCGGGAAATTGTCCACTTCAAACGACATTTTCATCAACGCTAACCAACGGATGCTAACAGCCGCCCGTTGCCCTAACAATTTCAGGTGCATGCCCAGAATTTGCGCTGTGTCATCGTTTCGTCGAAGTTAAAGCCCCGAGAGTACACGTGCGTCTCCATGGAACTCTCAATTAGATTAGTAACCAATGGAGACGAGTGGTCATTCGATTGGGGTGAGGGCTGCTGCGTCGAATGAGTCTTTTGGTCGAATAGGTTCCTGTTTTCAAATGGGTTATTTTATCGGTAGTGTTATTTTGCTGGATGTCAATTTTCATCAAATTTTGTTAAATCTGTCATTTGTCCCGCCCGTGTGGATCAATCGGACCGCGCACTGGACTCACAATCCAGAGGTCGCCGGTTCGAATCCCGCGGCGGGCGCTCTAAAATTCTTTGTGTAAATATGGGTATTCGGCGCCGTCGCTCCGTGCCATACTTTCATACACTCAGGAGCCCAGGGCGGCGAAGTCCTTGTAGATAAAAAGGAAGACACTAGTGGTTGGTACTAGCAATGGTGGCCGACAGCTATAAAGTCAACTTCGTCATTTGGTCTGTCAATCGAGTGACCATTTCGACCAAAACGACCAGTCCCATCCAGCCCAGTCCCGGATCGATTTTGGCTGACTTTCCGGCTAGACAACACCAAACCGGCGGTGGCGGCAGCAGCTCCTGTGACCAACAATGGCGTTCTGGGAAGTTCTTTTTTTGTTCCAGCCGCCGGTGAGCGGCCCCTCAATGTGATGGTTCGTTACCTGACTTGGAGTTTTGCCAGCCTGGGCTGCCGGGAAAGGCGAGCTTTTAAACGTGGTAAATTTTGCAAGCTGTAATCTTGCGGTAAAAATGTTGTCGCTTGGACTCTTTTTTTCTTTCTGATCTTCCTACTATGACAGGGTGGTTCTTTACGCTTTACTATCAGTTTTATTTGAATTTTAAGAAGAAAATTTAATTTGAAACCACCCAATTTGAAAATAAAGTCAGCCAGCTTATAAAAGGTACACATTGAAATTCACCTAAAAATTACATACTTTCCGTGTAATTCTACGTAACATCTATTCAATGTGACCCGAGGGAGCATTTTTGGTACTCGATTCCCTCTTTGGTGCCAACATATTTGGGTATTTACGGAGAAAAGCAGTGTCAGTAGTGTTGGGTCTGGGTTGGCAGTCAGTGCAGTGCATCATCGTTCGTGTTTTGCAAGGAAATCGAATTTAATAAAGCCTGGCTGTTGGCGAAAAAGGCTGCCTGTTGAAATTGTGGTCTAAATAAGGGAATTAAAATGGAACTGGCCGTTATGCCATTTTTATTTCTTGTTGAAAATTTGTAATTATGTAGTTTGAAATGTTTTTGAAATCTTTTTTTTTTGTTTTGACTTACTTTCGATTTCTTGCCTGAATGCAA
Organism: Culex pipiens pallens; assembly: GCF_016801865.2. Taxonomy (NCBI): domain Eukaryota; kingdom Metazoa; phylum Arthropoda; class Insecta; order Diptera; family Culicidae; genus Culex; species Culex pipiens. Next base: position 138,548,196 of record NC_068938.1, on the reverse strand, counting down.
TGGAAACAAATCAAGGAAGAATCAAACAATTATGGGTGTACAAATAATGTTTACAAACTGTAACTTATTTTAAAGTCTCGATTGGATCAATCAATTCATCGCAGTGCTCATTTTCGTTGCCACTTGAAGGCTGCTCCCAAATGAAGCCATCACTCAACCAACTCGATTGACGGGCAATTTGTGATGACATACAAACTACTAAGTGAAGAGTGCTGTCGATTGAATCGCGCTGCAAGAGTGGGTCAATTTCAATTAATTTAATTTCAATGTCCAACTTGTCCAATGACTGTCGCTCTCGGTCGTCGTTGGGCCACACGAATTGCACTAAATCTACCGGTGGTTGTGACACGTTACATCGCGCCGGCCCTTCAAGTGGCGGAGGTACTCTGAGCGCGAATTTCCAACTATTGGGGGTCGGTTTAATTGATTGATCTAATCGGAAATTGACAACGTGGCGAGCGCGTTGCAATGCCAGCTTACATTAATTGACTTTTAGTTAAATCCATTACGATGGATTCTGACTGGTTCGGAACCAAAATTGCTCCATTTCATTTTCAATAAATAATTCACAGAATTTTGCACCCAACTTTGTTTCACGTTTACCCACGAACTACGTAAATTTACATAGCAGTAGTGCACACGGAAAAGGCAATAAATTATGATTAACAAAATTTTCACCGCCCGCCAAACTTTTGCGCAAAACGATATAGACGAGCCCGGCTGAAACTGGACCATCAACCGAGGTCTGGGTTGTGGAGACGAACGCTAGATCTAACGAAATTAGTGGAGCCAAAAGCCACAAGCCAAAACGGAAAAGTCGGAGCAACTATGTTCGCAAGTGGTCTAGCTCAATTCCCCGAATGACATTTCCCCGAATGCCATTTCTCCGAAAATCATTTCCCCTAATTGGCCACATCCCCGAATACCACTTCCCCTGATCAGCCACATCCCCGAATGCCATTTCCCCGAATATCATTTCCCCTAATCGGCTATATCCCCGAATGCCATTTCCCCTAATCGGCCATTTCCCCGATGTGACACTTACGCTAATTGCCGTTTATTTAAATTTAAATTTTCCCGAATTTTCATATTCCCTATTCTTTATCATCGCTAAACTGCCCATGTTCGCATAAATGTCCCATATGCAAAAACAGCAAGCCGAGACTAATAGCTATTTTCTCTCTCAATTTTACCGAACAAACAGCTTTTCCGGGTATGCTGTTGATCTCGCTGTTGATTAAATGTTGTCAATTGGGTAGTAAAACCCTTTGTCAATTTTTATGAACAACGGTAAAAACACGAATAAAAACCATTTCTGATAACTTTTTTTTTTTTCATTTTTATGCAAAAAAAAGATATTGACTAGACAACATTTTTTCGATGGATCAACTTTGGCCCCCCTGGATCGAGCTGCCAAGTAGGAGCTTTTCTGCCACATCGTTTCTATTTTCTTTAGACTAGATTTTCTCGAGTTAAAATACCCTTTCAAAAAGCTTAAAGCAAAAAGCTTAAAGCAAAAAGCAAAAAGCAAAAAGCAAAAAGCAAAAAGCAAAAAGCAAAAAGCAAAAAGCAAAAAGCAAAAAGCAAAAAGCAAAAAGCAAAAAGCAAAAAGCAAAAAGCAAAAAGCAAAAAGCAAAAAGCAAAAAGCAAAAAGCAAAAAGCAAAAAGCAAAAAGCAAAAAGCAAAAAGCAAAAAGCAAAAAGCAAAAAGCAAAAAGCAAAAAGCAAAAAGCAAAAAGCAAAAAGCAAAAAGCAAAAAGCAAAAAGCAAAAAGCTAAAAGCAAAAAGCAAAAAGCAAAAAGCAAAAAGCAAAAAGCAAAAAGCAAAAAGCAAAAAGCAAAAAGCAAAAAGCAAAAAGCAAAAAGCAAAAAGCAAAAAGCTAAAAGCAAAAAGCAAAAAGCAAAAAGCAAAAAGCAAAAAGCAAAAAGCAAAAAGCAAAAAGCAAAAAGCAAAAAGCAAAAAGCAAAAAGCAAAAAGCAAAAAGCAAAAAGCAAAAAGCAAAAAGCAAAAAGCAAAAAGCAAAAAGCAAAAAGCAAAAAGCAAAAAGCAAAAAGCAAAAAGCAAAAAGCAAAAAGCAAAAAGCAAAAAGCAAAAAGCAAAAAGCAAAAAGCAAAAAGCAAAAAGCAAAAAGCAAAAAGCAAAAAGCAAAAAGCAAAAAGCAAAAAGCAAAAAGCAAAAAGCAAAAAGCAAAAAGCAAAAAGCAAAAAGCAAAAAGCAAAAAGCTAAAAGCAAAAAGCAAAAAGCAAAAAGCAAAAAGCAAAAAGCAAAAAGCAAAAAGCAAAAAGCAAAAAGCAAAAAGCAAAAAGCAAAAAGCAAAAAGCAAAAAGCAAAAAGCAAAAAGCAAAAAGCAAAAAGCAAAAAGCAAAAAGCAAAAAGCAAAAAGCAAAAAGCAAAAAGCAAAAAGCAAAAAGCAAAAAGCAAAAAGCAAAAAAATTCAACTTTATTTTTTGATGTAAAATTGAATTTGCAATCAAAAGGTGAAATTTTGATATAGTGCACCGTTTTCAAGTTATAGCCATTTTTAGGTTTTGAAAATAGTCGCAGTTACTCATTTTGTTTGCCACTTGTCATGTTTGCCCACCTTTGAAAAAAATATTTTTGAAAAGCTGTGAAAACTATCTATATTTTGCATTTTTGAACTTTGGTGATACGACCCTTAAGTGCTGAGATATTGCCACGCAAAGATGTAAAAACAGGAAAATTGATGTTTTCTGAGTCTCTCTCAAACAACCTGCCATTTTCTTATGTCGATATCTCAGCAACTAATGGTCCGATTTATAATGTTGAAATATGAAACATTCGGGAAATTTTCCGATTATTTCGAAAACAATATAAAAAAAAATCAAGACAATCATTTCAAAAGGGCTAAACATTCAATATTACGCTCTTTTGAAATGTTAGTCCTGATTTAAATGTTTTGAAAATATTGTTGAAGTTGAAAAATTTTTGCGACCAGTATTTCGATGTCGATCAAAGATTTTTTGCCCGTTCTGGAAAGTTCGAAATAGTTGGCATTTGATGTCCCCTAAAACAACACGCAGAAAAAGAAGGCATATTTGAATCAACAAAACGTTTTGTTGATTTGAAAACCAAGATTTTTGTTGAATCAACGCGAATTTTGTGGAACAATTTTTTTGTTGATTATATTCAACAAAAATTTTGTTGATTCAAACCTCGTCCAGGCTGATTCTACAAAACATTTTTCTGCGTGAATAAAAACAAACAAATAAAAAAAATAGTGTTTTTTTTGCAAATCAAGTTTTAGTGACAAAAAGTAGGAGCGGCCGTGGCTGACTGGTTACGGCGTTCGCTTTGTAAGCGAATGGTCCTGGGTTCGATTCCCATCTGCTCCCAACGAGAAAAGTTAAGGAAATATTAATCTTGAAACTCTGAACATGAACGAAAAATCAAAGTCGCTCGATTCGGGGTTCGATCGCCCGTCCTTTGGATTGGTAAGCAAAAATGCTAACCACTAGGCCATCACGACTTGGTGAGCTGTGACTGGAATTAGGAATACTGTTACTATCAACTAATACGCGCTGGGTCCTTGTCCATTTGATAAGGGTTCGGAAGTACTAAATAACGTTTGAATCGGATTGGTGCAAACGTTCTTCAGGGCGGGGCTTGTCGATAAAGCTGAAGTACCTCGCGCTCGGCTAGCCAGCGTAGAAATGGGTCACCGAAGCTCGGCAGAGCTAACACCTTCCAAATGCCTATGCGAGTTATTTGCATGTATAGAATATAGACCTAAAATACATGGAAACAACTCAATTTGTAAGAAGTGGCCGCGTGGTCCCGTTTGGTTGGTTGCACACACGCACACACACACATCAAGTTTTATTGACAAAAAGTGAAATTTAAAATCACAAAAAACTTGTTTACCGAGTATCATTTTTTTTCAGTGTAGTCCTTATCCATTCCTGCAACTTTGCCGAAGACACCTAATCGATCAACAAATTCCTTCACAAGTTACAGATTTTTGAATTTTCACATATAATTTTTGTGTGGACAGCTGCCAAATTTTTATGAAAAATTAAATGGACAAAATAATGATGAAAAATGGCTTCTTTGGGCATACCGAAGGCACCAAAAAAGTTTCAGTCTGATAAAAAAATACAAAAAAATAAAATTATAAAAAAGACCGATTTCGTAAAAAACTGCTCATCTAGTGTCAGAGTCAACAGAAAACTTTAAAATGCATTTTTGGCTCTTAGGGTTGTTATAAAAAGATCACTCAGATTAAAAATGGGTGCACTTTGAAGGTAATTTTGACTAACCATATTTCCAAGTATCAATCCAGACATCATTGATTCAAACTGAGTATACATTTCGAAACAGTTGTTTGGCCATCTAAAACTTTGTCGCACACAATCCTTTTGGCTGATAAAACTTTCACCACTTCACTTCGGGGCCGGTCGTCGCCGCAATTAAAACGCCAAACAACTTTCCTAATGCATTTATTACCATCCCCGCGAGAGAGACGAAAAAAAAACCGGAGAAAAAGTTAATCCTCCACGGGCTAAAACTGTACGGCGTCGTCATATATATTCAACAGCTGACGTTAATACTTGGCGGCGTCGTCGGATAACGGTGGCTATGAATAAAAGAGGATATTTTTTTTCATATAATTTTTATCCCCATTTTTACCACCGAAGCCGCCACCACCACAACATTTTGCCTCGACTTGGCAAGTCCTTAAGTGGGCGGCCGGGGAAAGCTGAGTTTAAGGCCTTTTTGTCACTTGGGGCAAGGACAGGGGACAGTGGTGACGTTATGCATTGAAGTTTAGGGTAAGTTGGTCATTAAGGGGGTTTCCACATTACTTTCTTACAGTTTTGGAAATTAACTAAATAAACGCTTCAGTTTCGTCAAGGTATGATAGATTTAATCTCCCTGAACCCGCTCAAAATTGAATTTTAGTGAATTTCCTGGAAATAAATAAAATTCTAAATTTCAAGTATAAATGCTATGAAATTACTTGAGGCAACCATGCGCACCCATGTGCATCTGTAAGAGTAGCAAGAATAATAGGGTACGCTAAAATTTGGCAAAAATTGGTCGTCTTCCCCTAATGTGCGAGCAGAAACGAATCCAGCGCCTTGCTGGAATGCCAGAGTCCGGTTCTTCCCTCTCGTTCTCAACCACGTTCAGAAAGAGGGCTCCTTCGAAAGTGCGATAACGACAGCCGTTGTCATAAAATAGAAAAGGATTCCGTAATTACAGCAGTTATGAGTTAGTAATTAAAAGAAATTGTTTTAATAAGTTGGCGCTCCGAGAAAGGGCAGAACGTACGCGATATAAATACCTCATCACTGCTGGCACAAGAGCAAACTTTCGTCCGCGCCGGAGTCCGTTTTCCTGGGAAAACGGGGATTTCATTAAACGACGAAGGATATGCCGGATAATTGAGCGCAAAGTCGCCCCTCGTTTTGCCCTGCTGGGTTGGTCCGAAGTTTTGATGGTTTAATTGTCCTCGGAATCGAAAAACCGGGCACATTTCTAAAACGTGCCAACGATAGTTGATGGCTGACGGAAAGAAATGGAAGTGTCGTTCTAAATTAAGTTAAATTCCCGTTTTGTGTGACAGCAAGTAATTAGCAATTCAACAGAGTAAGAGGAACTGATGTTCAACGTCGTTTCAACTCGTCAGAAACGGAACTGTTGGTAGTGCTCTGATTTTTTTTATGCCGGTATTTTTAATCATTTGGATGACAGTTCCTGGATTAAAATACAAATCTGGATTTGATTTTATAGCGTATGATGAGCAAACAATCTTATTACAGTTAAAAAAATGGCAACATTACAGCTGGAAATGTTGCCAGACTTTGTGTCAGAACAATTTGTAATATTTTTCTTCATATGTAAAATTTACATTTTTTCATGTTTAATTTTACATATTAAACATGAATTGTGGTAACATTACATCGAAAAGTGTGAATACTAAACTTGGAGTAGGTACTCTCAAATGGACGTTGACATCTGGTGTGAGCAGGGTGAACTGTTTGTTTACAGTTGACGCATTGGACGCTATGAAAACGCCAGAAGTTAGTGCAGAATGCGAAAGTTTATTGAATTATAGAAATAGGCTATTAAAGTACTACTTTTTGTTTTAATGAAAATAGGTCAAAATAAAACGACAATCACGAAAACCTCATATTTTTTAAAAATAGAACCATTTTAGAACTTTCTAAAATTACAGTATCTTTCTGAAAAAGGATGATAAATAAGGTTTAAGAGGCAGTATTTGTAAACATTGCTCGGTTTGTTCTAGAGGTCGTATCGAGGTGCTCCGATTTGGATGAAACTTTCAGCGTTTGTTTGTCTATACATGAGATGAACTCATGCCAAATATGAGCCCTCTCTGACTTAGGGTAGTGGGGTAAAACGGGCAACGGGCAGCTACTTCTAACTAACGTGAAATTTTTCGAGGATACCAAATATGCCAAAAAGTGCCGCTATGGAAGCCTCCAGGGCAAAAACTAACATTGTAAAATGTTTGTTATATGGCTGTTGCAAAAAGATATTAAGGTTTTAAAAAAATCTATTTTTAGCAGTTCAGCATTTTTGTATGACCCAATCTCACCCCCCAGACCCAATGTCACCCCTGATGACGGTTATTTGCAAAAGCTATGAGAAAAATTCAAACCAATCCTGGATGTTTATAGCACATTTGAAGTGCTTCAAAAGACCTTTCGAATGCATCTAAGAGAGTTTGAATTGAAGGAGGTTTACGGAAATGCGAGCAATTTTAAGATTTTTTATGTTTTAGGACCTCAAACTCCAAAGCCCGTTTTACCTCACTTCCCTTTGTAGAGGGCCTATATTTAGCATGAGTTCATCTCATGTATAGACAAACAAACGCTGAAAGTTTCATCAAAATCGGAGCACCTCGATACGACCTGTTACACATTGGTGAAAAACTCGTTCTTAAACATTTTAAATAAATATTTTAAAAACTATTTAATTTTTGAATTTTTCAGCTTTCTCTGGTTTAGAAGTATTTTAAATTCGATGACTTTCTAGAACCCAACCCCATTTCTAGAAGGGCTTTGTAAAACCGAAAGAAATAATTTTTGCTCCTAATTTTTAACCAGTCTTTTGAAAAAAGACAAGCCCATCCAATGCACCTCACAGTTCCGAAGAAAACTTAAATATTATTTGTCTTTCTCACAAGCAGTGTTGCAAATGAGTGATAGAAAAGCTATCAATTGATTATCTCTGCACCAAAAATGTCCGAGAGTATAGCGGCCGTCACTATAGCTTGTGAGATCTCTTCTTGTGTCTCGAGATTCCCAGCGATGTCATTCTCTCTCTATCACTCCTCCACTTTTCCTCGACTATACGCTCTCACCGCTAAATCTCTCAATCCCTCCGAAAACTGCAATGAGAGAACGCGAGATTGCGATTAGGAGCCGACCACGCATGACGTCCCGTTTAACTGCGTTTGCGAAATTGGTTTTGTGACGGCTTTTGCGGTTAAACGCTGTTGCGGTAGGATGATCGTGGAAGCGGGAATGAGAGAGAAAAGGAAAATGTCAATCGCGAGTGTGTGAACACGAAAGCGTGTTCGGCTATGTTCGGCGCTGAGAGTTTCAATAGGGAGAGAAGAGCCGTTGTATTTGAGGCATGAATATTCAGGCGGGATAATTGTAGTTGCTGAGAGCTGATATTTTGATATTTTAACAACCCTGCTCACAAGTAAGATTTAGGATTTGCACCTGAAAAATTGTTTAACTCAAAAACTTTAAGATATCCATACACGAGTTAAATATCACTGAAAACAAAAATTCGTGTTTGAGATTCTCGAGGGAAACTTCCTTTTATTCAAATGTTTTTATTCTGCATAACTTTTTATTTTGTAAAAACCACTAGGTGGATTTAATCGGGTTCTCTATCAAAAATTCAGTTCTTATGTTGAATTCGGAAAAATATTTTTGGAGTTTCGTCAACAAATTAACAGTTTATTGTGAACTTTTTTTTTGTATTTTCTTCAGAAATGTCTAATTTCCCGTCCCGAGAAAAAAATTTCCGGGATTTCCAGAAAAAAAAATATTTTCCGTTTCAATGGAAATTTTGTAAATTTCCCGGGAATTCTCGAAACTCAAGCAGACGTTTACCTTTTCTTTACTTTTTGGTCTGGAAAATATACAAAAAAAATAATAATGAGTAGGGTTAGTGAATTTTCACGATTTCGCGGACAGCGTGAAATTTGAAGATTTCCGTGAAATCCCGTGAAATTTATCAATTTTCTCAAGTCAATTCTTTGAAATATCAACTGAATACATATTTCATCCACTAAGACTTTTTATGAAAATTTTATTAAATTTCAATTGAAAAAATTTAAAAAAAATATGAGAATTGCCCGAGATTTGTTAGCAGAACATACATTTACATTAAATTGTTACAATAATTATTGAGAAGTGAATGCTGCGAATACTTAAATGATCTTAACAAAAATCAGTTAAATTCTTTAACATTTAAACTCCCAAACTCGAGAATAAGGGTGAATTTCTAAAAAAAATCCCCCTTTTCTCGAGCTTGGTAGTTCAGGTGTTATAGTCTCATTTTATGAACATTTCATGTTTTTTCTGAGCCCTGTTTAAATTACACGAAATTTGATTATTTGGGTGGATAAATCCCGTGGAAGTAAAAAAATACCACTTTATTTGTTTTTTGTTCTATTATTATTTTTGCCTCTTGATTTTTAATTTAGTTTTTAGAATAGTCAGGTGGAAACCACTTTATCATATTTTTACTGGGCCCATCCATAAATCACGTGGAAACTTTTTTGGAAATTAGGAATAGTTTTTTTTTGCGTCGCGTTCAAATTTAGTGAAGATTTTTTTTAGTTCATTGAAAAATAATATATAATGAAGCATAAAAAGTAGTTTCTATAATTTTAACCTAAGATTTTCTGAGTTATTTAAGCAGTTTTCACGTTCCGCGAAATTTCCGTGAAATTTGGTGTTTTAAAATTAAGGTCCCCGTGAAATTTGCCATTTTTTCGCGTGAAAAATCACTAAGCCTAATAATGATAGAAAAAAAAAAACGGAATTGACGTAACACCTTTTATTGAGATTTAATAATGAGAGAACTTTGATTTTATTCAATTCAATCTTCTGTTCATAATAAACTAATCAGGTCTGAAAATATCATGTCAATGATTATTTCAGATAAAAATAATTTCTAAAGCTTTCACAACTGGGAATAGATCTTGTTTGGGAAGCAATAATTACGCTATTTTGGAATGAAAATAAACTATTTAAATTTTGGGAACCTGCTTTAACGTAAATTCTTGTTATAACATTTGAAAATAAGGTTAAAAAGAAAGATCAAAATTGAGTTTTTTAACGTTTTTGTTAACCGTGACCTCATTTGATGAATATTTAATTGTATCATACATTGTTTTAAAGAGTATTGTTCATGAAAAATTGATGTTAAATATTTATGTAACACTGGAGCTACCAAGGGCGTATGTGGATCAAATATATAAAACATACATACATTTTGCACTATGAAAATTCTTCATTTATTAGGCACGAAATAGTAGTTTATGCAACAAGTTGCAAAAAGAGGATTTTTTCAGCACGAGTTGTATATTTATCCAACGAGGTTTACCGAGTTGGATAAATACGAAGAGTGCTGAAAAAATCAAGTTTTGCAACGAGTTCCATACAACATTTTTTGCAATTTCGAAAAACACCCATTGAGTGAAATTTTAAGTCGAATTTTCATGTATTTTGTCAATAAATCGTTTAAATCAAAAAAATGTTGAAAAGTGTTACTTTTCGAAACAAGTGCTGAAAAGTTCAACTTTTCAGCACCCATTTCAGTGCTGAAAAGTAGAACTTTTCAGCATTTATTTTGAAAAGTGTTGCTATTCGATTCTGTTATTTTTGGTACAGAAAAGTAGGCTATTTCGTCGTTCAAGAATGACAGGAAAAGTAAGTAGTTTCACGACGGAATTGCAAAAAGAAACATTATCAATTTAATCATGTGCTGAAACCAGTAAGACTTGTTCTGGAGAAGTTATTTGCCATATAAAAACAAAGTTTTGCATGATTTTTTTTATTTCAACTCTATGTGTCAATGCTATTCTTAAACAAATTCTCTCAAAATCGTCACAAAGACTGTTAATGTAATTTTATGGTTGTGGAGCATGGATTTATTTTGATCACTGTCCAAATAATTTGATAGAAAAATAATATTTCTCAACAAAAAAATAGGTTTTGGTATAATTTGGAAGACAGCATATACAAAATTTAAATAACTAGAGTTTTTTTTTAAAAGTTCCTATGAGCTGTTGTTGTATTTATAGGAGCTTTAAAAAAAAACTCTAGATATTTTCATGAAGTTGTATGATTTTTTAACAATAATCAGAACTTGGATCAGAATAATTTTCGATAAATTTCAAATTTCCCGGGAATTTTGTAATCCCAGGAAATTGGACGCTCTAGTTTTGCAAAAGTATTTTTATTTTTTTAAATATATGATGGCATTGCAAAAAAAAATCTAGCCTAATTTTTCCTCATTCCGAATGCCAAAAATGTCAGAGGACAAAACAAATCTTTAAAACAAAAGTAAACAGAATTGTCATCGCCGTTCAAGGTAAACCACGACAGACACGAATGACGAAACAAAGAGTAACTTTTTGCCTTCCTCACCTCACTGAGGAAAGGCTATAAAATCACTCGAAAAATTAAATTTTTAGTTTGACCTCCTAGACCCACCTTAACGTATACATATCGACTCAAAATCAAATTCTAAGCAAATGTCTGTGTGTGTGGTAAGATGTTGATCAAAAAAATTGCACTATATTATCTTGGCACCGGTTCAACCGATATTGTCTGTTTTGGTCTCATTCGATCCGTCTTGGGGTCCCATAAGTCGCTATTGGTTTAGTTAAGTACCTAAAAAGTTATGCTAAAAAACGATTTTGACAAAAGTCCGGAAGATTGTAATTGTGAGCTTTTCGATACGGATGTTTAAAATAGTCCCAAATTTAATTTGTAGAAAATTGCTCATTTCCCGTTTCTTCAAGGCTTATGACACTTGGCGTCGTTTGACTTCTCTCTGGAGGAATTTCCGGAGGAGCCAGCATACCAAACGGTCCTATCTGTCTCTCTATATCTGGCACAATGGAGTGCATAAATAAAGCAATTATGAGGCGAGGCGCTTTCACTAAATTTCTTCCAAATTTGAAATGCAAACAGCGAAAACCCGTCACCGGAGTTGCACACAAAAATCACGAACTCCAGCCTCTCTTCCGCGTGCTAAATGAGCAAATAGCTCTGCTGCTGCTGCTTCTAAAAACGAACAATTAGTAGCAGCAGCAGCCAGTGGCAGTGGGGGGGAAAGACACCAAGACACAATAAGCAGGATAAACGAGCAGAAGCTCACTTGCAGAAGAAGGCTCCACGCGACGCCTGGAGCTGCCAAGTCTTGAGGGAAATATTAGGATCGGGGCAGTGTTGCTAGTAATTTGTTATTGAATCAAATAATTTAAACATTTTTGAAATATGTTATAAATCAAAAACATTCGATTAAATAATAAAATTTTTGGTTTTATAAATTAGCTTCATTTAAAACTTCCATCACCCTATTCGATGCATCGAGACCTCTTTTTTCGCTCATCACGCTTTTCTCCTTATTTCCGAGAGCGAGAGATGAAATTGCTGTGAAAAGTGCTGTCGTTGTGTGTCTCAAGCCGGGCGGAAAACTAGGTTGCTGACAATGAAGGAATTAATGTGTATACACACTGCTGGTACGAATGAATGCTATTGCTTGGGCTGTTTTCCACAACGCGACGACGTGGTTGTGCCACCCATCCGAATCAGTTCTCCGTGAGCGAACGCCACTCACATTCGTCTCCCAAGGGGTTTGTAAGGTAACTGTTTCAAGAGTTTACAATGTATTAAAAAATCTTACAAAATAAGTCATTTTGGAAAGATGTTAGGAATTCCTTTTAGATAAATGATATAGTAAATTCATTTTAGGCCGTTTCATATTTATAATTTTTATACACAAAAAAAATGTATCAGGATCCATACAATTTGACGCCCAAGACAGCTAAAATCGGTTAAAACGATTCGGTGAAAATCTACGAAGATTGCCCTAGTTACATTTTTAAACTTACAGGTTTAATGATGGTTAGCGAACGACTGGACATGGCGTACCATAGGTACTTCGAGTACCGCAGGAATAAAATAGACCCACCAAGCGGTCCTTTAGCCTCTTGTCCAGTAACTCCGATACCCTGGCCTCCCCGCGGCGCTAGCCGGGATACTAGTAACCATTGGAGAGATCGGGTAACCAACCCCGGTGGAAACTATGGTAGTATGCTGACAGGGAAGGGGGGCTCCATCCTCTTCGGAGGGTGTAGCTATGCCGTTAGGCCTCGTGAGAAAGGCCCCCGTTACGGTGTCGAGAGAAAACCGGAGCTGGGTCTCGGTAGCTTCAAGGTGGCAGCCCCACCCCGAGACTAGGTATCGCAGCCCCAATCCGGCTGCATACCGAAACCAAAATCATTACGAACAATCAAGAAGGAATAAGGATCCGGAACAAACGGCATAGACCTAGGCACGAAAAGGACACCGATTGGAAACTCGGAACATGGAACTGCAGATCGCTACGTTTCGATGGGTATGAGTACGCTCTGTTGAACGAGCTCAAACCCCGCAACTTCGATGTTGTAGCACTGCAGGAGATGTGCTGGAAGGGAGCGAAGATGTGGGAGGATGATGCTTTGGAGCTCACCATGTATCAGAGCGGAGGAGCCGAAAACAAGCTGGGATGTGTAGGTTGAGGATTAAAGGCCGTTTCTTCAACTATCACATCTTCAACGTACATTGCCCACACGAGGAATCATCCGATGCCGAGAAGGAAGCGTTCTACGCGAAGCTGGAGCAGAAGTTCGACAGTTGCCCGCAGAGGGACGTCAAGATCGTCATCGGAGATATGAACGCCCGCATAGGAAGGGAGGAGATGTACAAGCCGGTGATTGGGCCGAACAGCCTGCACACCGTCACCAACGACAACGGCCAGCGGTGCATCAACTTCGCAGCCTCCCGCGGTATGGTGGTACGGAGCACATTCTTCCCCCGGAAAGACATCCACAAAGTCACCTGGACATCGCCTAACCAACGAACAAAAACACAAATCGACCACGTCCTCATCGACGGCCGATTCTTCTCGGACATACGGAACATCCGCACGTACCGCGGTGCGGACATCCACTCGGACCACTACCTGGTGGGTGCAAGCATGCACTCAAAACTGTCGACGATGTACCACCGACGACGGACCCGGCTCCCACCGCCGTTCAACACCGAGCGGCTGCAGGACACGGCTGCGGCTCAGCACTACGTGCAGCAGCTGGAAGCGAGCCTGCCAACGGAGGAGGAACTCGGCGCTGCCTCGCTCAACGATGGATGGAGCAGAATTTGCTCGGCCATCGGCAGTGCCGCTGAAGCCGCGCTAGGTAGTACGGTCCGAGTTGGAAAGCAGCGCTGGTTCGACGAGGAGTGCCAGCGGCTACTTGACGAGAAGAAAGCAGCTTATGCGGTGAAGCTGAGAGCTGCAACTGATGAGAACGTGGCCAGATACAAACAAGCGCTGAAACAGCAGAGAACGGTCTTCAAGCTCAAGAAGCGCCAGATGGAAGATCGCGATCGCGCCGAAATGGAGCAGCTGTTCCGGCAGAACGAGACGCGAAAGTTCTACGAGAAGGTTAACCGGTCCCGCGAAGGCTATGCGCCGCAAGCCAACACTTGTCGGGACGCCGAGGGAAACCTTCTTATGGACAAAGGCGAGGTGTTGAACAGGTGGCAGCAGTTCTTCAACGAGCACCTCAACGGCGATGTAGCGCATGGAGACGGCTTTGAAGCCCAACTTGGACCGCCCGCTGCTGACCAACAGTTCCCGGCACCTGATCTGGAGACGGTGAAGAAGGAGATCAGGCAGCTGAAGAACAACAGGGCCGCCGGTAAAGATCGGTTACCCGGTGAGCTCTTCAAATATGGAGGAGAGCAGTTGGCGAGGGCGATCCACTTGGTGATTTCTAAGATCTGGAGGGAGGAGAAACTACCAGAAGAATGGATGGATGGTGTCGTGTGTCCCATCTACAAAAAGGGCGATAAGCTGGACTGCGGCAACTACCGCGGCATCACGCTTATCAACGCGGCCTATAAAATCCTCTCCCAGATCCTCTGCCGTCTGCTGACACCGTACGCACGGAGGTTCGTGGGCCCCTATCAAGCGGGGTTTACTGGCACTCGGGCCACCACGGACCAAAGTTTCTCGCTCCGGCAGATCCTCGAGAAATGCCGTGAGTACAACGTGCCCACACATCACATCTTCATCGATTTCAAGGCAGCGTACGATACAGTCGACCGCGAACAGCTATGGCAGATCATGCACGAGAACGGATTTCCGGACAAACTAACTCGGCTGATCAAGGCTACCTTGGATCGTGTGATGTGTCACGTGCGAGTGGCAGGGGAGCTAGCGGACCCCTTCCAATCGCAGCAAGGGTTACGACAAGGTGACGGCTTATCCAATGCACTGTTTAACATCGGACTTGAGGGAGTTGTGCGAAGAGCGGGTATAGACACGAGAGGCACGATTTGCAACAGGACAGTCCAACTTCTTGCTTATGCGGACGACATTGATATAATAGCGAGAGACCTAGAGACGGTAAAAAGGGTTTACACCGCCTTAAAGACACAAGCAAGACGAATTGGATTGGCCATGAATACGACGAAAACAAAGTACATGAAAGGGAGGGGCTCAAAGGACGTTGACCCCCCAAGACTCACCCCTTTAGCTGTGGATGGCGATGTGCTGGAGGAGGTGAGCGAATTCGTGTACTTGGGATCGCTGGTAACGGCCGACAACGACACCAGCTTAGAGATCCGGACTCGTATCCACTCCGCGAATCGCGCTTACTTTGGATTACGGAAAACCTTGACATCTGATCGAGTGCAACGCGCCACGAAGCTGACCCTGTACAAGACACTGATTAGACCGGTTGCCCTCTATGGCCACGAGACCTGGACGCTGCGGCAAGAGGACGAACGAGCCCTTGGAGTTTTCGAACGGAAGGTGCTGCGAACGATCTACGGTGGAGTACGTACAGCTCAGAACGAGTGGCGAAGGCGCATGAACCACGAACTGCACGCGCTGCTGGGAGAACCGACCATCGTCACCCTGGCGAGAATCGGGAGGCTCAGGTGGGCCGGCCATGTCGCGAGGTTGGACGAAGACCATCCTGTCAGGATGCTCTTTGACCGCGCGCGACCGGATGGCGGCACAGGCCGAAGAGCAGGAGCACAGCGTGCACGATGGGGAAATCAGATCGAGGCGGACCTAAGAAAGATCTGCAACCTAGGAGACTGGCGAGCTGCAGCCCAGAACCGAGCAACATGGAACAACCTTCTTGATACAGCACGGGCACCGCGTATGGTGTTCTAAGCTGATTGGTATGGTATGGTATGTATGGTTTAATGATGGTTCTGGAAACCCTCATACGGCCTAAATAAGCTTTTATGGCCTACTTATAACCTAAAATGTTACTAGGGTGCCATTTTTTGGACCACCCTCACACAGTATAGGTTACCCTAATGGCCACACAAAAAATCGGGTTGAATTATTTCGGCCAAGGAAACCTCAGAAAAATTTAAGCCCGATTGGAGAACTTTTTTTTATATATATATAGCTAAAACTGTTAAAAACCTATCCCAGAAAAGATATAATCAGCAATTGGGTAATTCTCCGCCAACTCACACAGCAGTTGCCCCGACCCCTCTTCGATTAGCGTGAAACTTTGTCCTGAGGGGTAACTTTTGTCCCTGATCACGAATCCGAGGTCCATTTTTTGATATCTCGTGACGGAGGGGCGGTACGACCCCTTCAATTTTTGAACATGCGAAAAAAGAGGGGTTTTTCACTAATTTGCAGCCTGAAACGGTGATGAGATAGAAATTTGGAGTCAAAGAGACTTTTTTGTAAAATTAGACGCCCGATTTGATGGCGTACTCAAAATTCCGAAAAAACGTTTTTTTCATCGAAAAAAAAAAAACACTGAAAAAGTTTTAAAAACTCTGCCATTTTCAGTTACTCGACTGTAAAAATTTTTGGAACATGTCATTTTATGGGAAATTTGATGTAATTTTCGAATCTATATTGACGCAGAAGGGATATTTTTTCATTTAGAACAAAATTTTTCATTTTAAAATTTCTTATTTTTTCTGACTTAGCAGGGTTATTTTTTAGAGTGTATAATGTTCTACAAAGTTGTAGAGTAGACAATTACAAAAATTTTGATATATAAACATAAGGGGTTTGCTTGTAACCATCACGAGTTATCGCGATTCTACGGAAAAAAGTTTTGAAAAAGTTACATTTTGTGTTTTTCTTTGTTTCGTCTTCCTTGTCTGTCGCGGGTGACCATGAACGGCCATGATCAACGACGACCAACTTTTTAAAACTTTTTTTTCGTAAAATCGCGGTAACTCGTGATGGTTACAAGCAAACCCGTTATGTTTATATATCAAATTTTTTGTAATTGTCTGCTCTACAACTTTGTAGAACATTGTTACACTCTAAAAAATATCCCTGCAAGTTAGAAAAACACGAAATTTTAAAATGAAAAATTTAGTTCTAAATGAAAAAATGACCCTTCTGGGTCAATGTAGATTCGTAAATGTCCTTTTAACACCAAATTTCTATCTCATCACCGTTTCAGGCTGCAAATTATTAAAAATCACCTCTTTTTTCGCATGTTCAAAAATTGAAGGGGTCGTACCGCCCCTCCGTCACGAGATATAAAAAAACGGACCTCGGAATCGTGATCAGGGACAAAAGTTACCCCTTAGGACAAAATTTCATGCAAATCGAAAAGGGGTCGGGGCAACTTTTCCCGATTTCGTGTGACCCATATAAATTCTTGAAACTCTGAACATGAACGGATGAACGATAAATCAAAGTTGCTAGAGCTGGGGTTCGATCCCACGTCCTTTGGATTGGTAACCAAATCGCTAACCACTATGCCATCGATAATTGAACTTGATGATTCGCTTTTACCTTCTTTTGAAAGCTTTTCTTGCGATCTTTTGAATCTTGACTTTTTTTGATAAGGTCCTATAAACAAATGTAAACATTGAGTGTATCCCTTTCACACCTTATGTCAAAGTCGATCGGAGTAAGCGGGATACACTCAATGTTTACATTTGTTTATAGTCTTGCGAACCTTCGAGGCGAACGGACACTAGAGCTGCGGTATTTTTTACTACCTAAGCTCAGAGTTATTTCAAACAAAATTCACAGTCTTTTTAAAGACTACCTGAGTTACTTTCCAAAATTCTAAACAGTCTTTTCAAGACTAACCCCACCTGAAATTTTGTTGTATTTTACAAACGAAGCCATCTTTTTAAGAGAACTTTGCTTGCAAAATGCGTCAAAACAAAGGTAAACGCAAATCTTCTGAAGATTTGATCGTTACGTCGGTGAAGCGTTTGAACACTAAACCGGCTAACGGAAACAGAAAAAGAAAACAGCCTCTTTTGAGGTCTGATTCTGATTCTGAATGTGAGGTTAATCCTCCAATTCCATTGGCAAACAGTTTCGGTGTTTTATCCGAAACTGTTGACAAGGATCCTTCTCCTCGTACTGAGCCTTCTGCCGTCGAGAAACGAGTAAAGGCTCCGCCAATTGTAGTGACTTCCGTCTCCGATTTGGCCAGCTTTCGAACGCAACTGAAGAATTGCAAGGAAACTTGCAATTTGAAGGTTTCGTTTCAGCTTGGCCGAAGAGGAGAATGTCGCTTGTTGACGGAATCTTTACAAGATCACCAAACTTTTGTTGGTTATTTGAAAAACCACAAACACAATTTCTACACGTATGAGACCAAGAATGCTCGTCCATTCAAGGCGGTCCTGAAAGGTCTCTCCAACGACTTGTCGGTGGATGAGATCAAAAATGAACTTAAGGTGTTGCTTGGCTTTGCCCCATCCCAAGTAATACCAATGAAGAAAAAATCAAACGGGAATATTTCTCGCTTTGGTTTGACTTCACAATTTTATCTGATTCATTTCAACAGAAATGAAATCAACAATTTGAAACTTTTGGACAAAGTTCAGTGTTTGTTCCATGTACGGGTAAAGTGGGAGCATTTTAAGAAACATGGCGGTAATGGCCAGAATCTGACCCAGTGCCGGCGTTGCCAGGCATTCGGTCACGGTACTGATCATTGCGCCATGGTTCCAAAATGCATGGTTTGCGGGGATTCTTCTCATGACAAGGACAATTGTCCCGTGAAAGAAGTCACCCAATTTAAATGTGCAAATTGTGGTGGAAATCACAAATCAAATTTCTGGGATTGCCCCATCAGAAAAAAGGTTTTGGATTCTCGTGCTAAGCATCAGCCGAAATCCAAACCGAAATTTTCTCAAAGTCAGGTTGTACCTGCATCTTTAAATCAAACGTTCGTGCTGTCTCACTCGAACAATACCCCTACCGTGGAAAAGTTAGGTAACACTAATGGTATTTCTTATGCCAACGTCGTTTCGGGTTCGGGTTCATCCACGAATTTTAAATCCGCTACCAATTTTCAAATTGGGCAGGTACCTCAAATTTCATTTGAAAATGTTTCTGCTGGCAACGCTATGGGATCTTCTGATCTCGGCGATGTTACGTTTGAAAAAATGACTTTTTTGCAAAACTCACTGTTTGGTTTGATTCAAACAATGAGTAATGCTACATCCATGATGGAAGCAATCCAGATTGGATTAAAATTTGCAAATGATGTTGTTCTTACCCTGAAGTTTAATCATGGATCTAAGTAATTCCATCAATATTATGAATTTTAATGCTCGCTCTTTAAAAGCGAAAGAAAATGAATTTTTCAACTTTTTACGAGTTCATAACGTGCATGTTGCTGTTATAACCGAAACATTTTTAAAAACTGGCACTTATTTGAAAAGTGATCCAGATTATAAAGTTATAACCAATAACAGAATGAATCGAAATGGCGGTGGAGTTGCAATAGTTATCCACCGTAGTATGACTTATAGCACTTTACGTGACTTTAAGTTGAAAGTTATTGAAAGTTTGGGCATTGAACTTGAAACTTCTTTTGGGAAAATTATGATTGCAGCTGCATATTTGCCTTTCCAATGCACTGGGGAAAATAAAAATTATTTCAAAGGGGATTTGAATAAACTTACTCGGCATCGATCTCGATTTTTGATCATCGGTGATTTTAATGCCAAACACCAATCTCGGAATAATTCAAAAGTAAATTCCAATGGTAAAATTCTATTCAGAGATTGCACTTCTGGTCTTTATTCGGTTTTATACCCGAATGGGCCAACTTGCTTTTCTTCTGTTAGAAATCCATCAACAATTGATTTGGTTTTGACAAATCAAAGTCAGTATTGTGGTCCTTTAGTGACTCATGCTGATTTTGATTCTGATCACCTTCCAGTAACTTTTTCACTTTCTCATGAAGCAGTTACCAGACCCAATAGTTCTGTGTTTAATTACCACAAAGCTAATTGGGACAGGTATCAGCATCATATTGAGAACAATTTAAATCATGATTTTGTTTTAGAAACCAAAGCTGATATTGATTCAGCCTTGGAATCTTTAACTAATGCAATTTTGGATGCTAGGAATATTGCTATTCCTAAAGTCCAAGTCAAATTTGATTCTCCCATTATTGATGACGATCTTCAGCTTCTGATTCGTCTGAAAAATGTTCGTCGAAGACAGTATCAACGTTCTCGTGATCCTGCACTGAAGCGAATTCAAAAAGATTTGCAAAAGGTTATTGACCACAGATTCACTCTCCTGCGAAATGAAAAGTTCGCAAGAGATGTCGAACAAATTAAACCTTATTCCAAACCTTTTTGGAAACTTTCAAAGGTTCTTAAGAAACCTCAAAAACCAATCCCTTCTTTAAAAGATGGTGATAATATTCTATTAACTAATGGGGAGAAAGCTCAAAAACTTGCTCAGCAGTTTGAGAGTGCTCATAATTTCAACTTAAATGTTTTGAGTCCTATTGAAGATCAAATTTCAATAGAATTTCAGAATATTGTTGATCAAGAATTTTCATCAGATGAAGTTTTTAATACAGATCTGAATGAAATAAAATCTATTATCAACAAATTTAAAAATATGAAAGCCCCTGGTGAGGATGGCATTTTTTACATTTTAATTAAAAAATTACCTGAAGCAACTTTAAGTAGCTTGGTCAAAATTTGCAACAAATGTTTTGATTTGGCATATTTTCCCAGTAGTTGGAAAAATGCCAAAGTAGTTCCGATTTTAAAACCGGATAAAAATCCTGCTGAAGCCTCAAGCTATCGGCCCATTAGTTTGCTTTCATCTATTAGTAAATTATTCGAAAAAATAATTCTTAATAGAATGATGACGCACATTAATGAAAATTCAATTTTCGCTGATGAGCAGTTTGGATTTCGCCTTGGGCATTCAACTACTCATCAGTTGTTGAGAGTTTCAAATTTGATTCGAAGCAACAAATCTGAGGGCTATTCTACTGGCGCTGCTCTTCTAGACATAGAAAAAGCATTTGACAGTGTTTGGCATAAAGGTTTGATTGCGAAATTAAAAAGGTTTAATTTTCCGATTTATATCGTGAAAATTATCCAAAATTATTTGACGGATCGTACTCTGCAGGTATGTTATCAGAATAGCAAATCTGATCAACTACCTGTACGTGCCGGCGTCCCTCAAGGAAGCATTTTGGGTCCAATTTTATACAATATTTTTACTTCTGACTTGCCTGATTTGCCCCCAGGATGTCAGAAATCACTTTTTGCTGATGATACAAGCATCTCCGCCAAAGGTAGAAGCCTTCGTGTCATCACAAGAAGATTACAAAAAAGCTTGGATATTTTCAATTCTTATTTGAAAGAATGGAAAATTACTCCAAATGCTGCAAAAACTCAACTTATTATTTTCCCTCACAAACCAAGGGCTGATTTTCTTAAACCAAAAAGTCATCACATTATAAAGATGAATGAGGTAAACTTAAAGTGGGAGGATCAAGTGAAATATCTTGGACTTGCTTTTGACAAAAACCTTACTTACAAGGATCACATTGAAAGTATCCAGGTTAAATGTAACAAATATATTAAATGTTTGTACCCACTTATAAACAGGAATTCTAGACTTTGTCTCAAGAATAAACTGTTAATTTATAAACAAATTTTCAGACCTGCCATGCTTTATGCTGTGCCGATCTGGACAAGCTGTTGCCTAACCAGGAAGAAAAAACTTCAGAGGATTCAGAACAAAACTCTGAAAATGATTCTGAAACTTCCTCCCTGGTTCAGCACCAGTGAACTTCATCAATTAGCCGAAGTTGACACTTTGGATGTTATGTCCAATAAGATAATTGATGCATTTCGACAAAAATCATTGCAGTCTTCAGCTGCATTGATCCGCTCTTTATATAGTTTATAAGTTAGTTTTAAGGTATCCCTTTTCCCTTTTGTACATGTAGGATCTCCTACATTTGAAATCACTGAATAGCGTAAGCTACAATATTTCATGAATAAATGAAAGTTGCTTGTATTTAAAATTGAGGTGAAAAGTCATCGATTGTGATTGGACACTCAATAATATTTTAACTGAATGAATGTACATGGAAGAGAAAATCAAAATAAATATAAATTAAAAAAAAAAAAAAAAACATTTGTTTATAGGACCTTATCAAAAAAAAGTCAAGGAATGCTCTTTCGAACAACTGCAAATTTTAACTTTTATATCAAGTTTTTGAAGAAAAACTTTTTCGCTTGGAATCCACAAATTCGGAACACTTTTTTCTTACGGATGTAAACAAACTTTGGTTCTCTCCATGAGTACACAATTTTTACAAAATAATGACTTCACGCACTGAAACCAACGAAACTCAAGCTTAGTTATGTTTTATGAATGGTCTGATTACTTTTTTTGTAAAAATATCAGTTAAATTCAGGTGTTCCACAATTGTGGGAGGCACAATAACATCCCACAATCATGAAACAGGCAATTTGGAGGCAGAGTTTTGCTGCTCTGGATAAAGTGGTCTTGGAATGGGGTTTTTTGTTCAAAAAGTACTACTTTTACTTGTGAAATAGCAAGAGAATGTCCAAATGAAGGTCCTAAAAATAGTAGGGTCGACACAAAAGCTGCATTTGGCATGTTATTGACAAATTACCACAAAAGTGTTCCGAATTTGTGGGTGTTCCGAATATGTGAGATGACTGTAAGTCATATTTGTGTTGATTTTTAATATTATTTTTTCTCTGACAAATATATACCCGTTTGTTTTATAATTTTCTAAATAGAAATACTTACCCTACCACCGTTGTTCTTGGTAGACGCCGACGGCGGCGGCAGCCAGCCGGTCCAAGAAAGGTACGTGACTCTGTCTGGGGCTGATTGTGGACGGGACACGGATGTGGAAATGGCGAAATTTTCATATAGCAAAATTTTGATTGCACCGGAGGAACCAGCGAGTGTAGTTTGAGAGGAGAGACTGAACTGAAAGTACAGTAAACGTGAGGCAAAACTGTGGAAAACAATGTGATTAAATTTTCTCTCCTTAGCCTGGCATTCCAACGATGATGACATTGGAGCTGGCTCACGACAAGGCGTTGTCGTGATTGAAGATGGACTGGAATTTCGGACCGCCGGGAACTCTTTCTCTACAGACACACATTTATGGTGCGGGACTAACGTGTCCAGCTGGTTGGAAAAATTTGCATTTTCACAATTAAAATAATTGTTTAATTTTGTCCCGCTTCCGGAACCAGTCGCTCGTTAAATTATCTCGTTGTGCAGTGCAAATATGGCGCATAATTTTCCACAAATATGTCGGAATTATTTATATTTGCTTGATTTTGCCGTGCAAGCGGATGAGTATGCTGTTGCAGTATGTTGGTTTAGCTGATTAGGAAAGCGAATCAATTTAACAATGCATCTTAATTATTTTTTGTTTGCCAGGATAAAGAGCATTGTTTTGCATTTGTTATTAGTTTTTTTTTCTAGTCCATTCCAATGCAATAGATATTTTATTACTACCATTACGTTACATTGTCAGAACAAACATAATTCCAAAACAAACTTTTGACTGAAAAAGTGACATAACAACGGAAAGGTGATACACATTTGTCTCCGCAGTTCAAAAATCGTCTTGAATCAGAATAATCTTGCGTTAATTTTAATATCCAATCAAATTTAGATTGTTCTGCTTTTGTCCCATCAACAAAACGTTGTCCTCACTCGGATATGCATTATTGCGTGCTAATAATAAGCCAATTTATGCTTTCAGAGGGGACCATACTGAACATCACTGTCTTCAACTTCGATATCCGGTGAAATCCTGGTTCCAAACTACCGGTTTTCGTACAGCAAATCCAATACGGTTTACTTTCTCTGCGTGAGTTTGTGTGTGTCACACCACCATCTAGGTCAAGCTATTTTCCATAATGGTTTATGCTAATCAGGATTTCAGAGATTTGCATGTCAACCGACAAAGTTTGTCACTCTGTGCCTTCCTCCTGAACACCACAGGATCCCACCCTTTCTCTTCTAGGTGGCCCTCTCCTTGTCGTCACAGTATCATAACTCATTTTCGAGACGTGCGTGCTGACGACTCCGGAGGATTTGCCGCAAATCACAAAGCATGATTACCCAGACCCATCCCCCGGATCCCAAACCTGCTGGCTGGTGCTTATCCTAAAAAAAAAACTGTCCTTCGAAAACTCAACGGACGTCTTCTTCGTCGGAGAGCACAGCACAGCATAAACTTGCAGACACTTTTTCACCCCCACGGCTTCATGATCCTGGAAACGCTCTCCGGTCCTCTATAGAGCTGACTCCAAACTCCATGTGGAGAGCAGCATAACCATCAGCAACCATCGGAGTATACCTCTGTTGCTGCTGGCCGTGCTTCTAATTTAGATTTGAATGATATAGAAATTTCTGCCGTGTCGTTGTTGCTCTCGCTCGGTACCGAAGAGTAGATTCTTTAGCACTCCTCCGTCCAAGGCGGAAAAAAAGTTGGAACGCTAACTTCAACTCGCTGGTTCTCAGCCAAAACTCAACCAATCTGGATGATTCCTTTTTCCAGAGATTTGTACGGATCTCCAGATGAGCCTAGAACTTTGCAGATCTCGATTTGATCAATCCTCTAATTACTACGACTAAATTAGTCGGAGCAACTTTTTTTCCGCGTGTATTTCTGAAAAGCAACTCAAGCGGGAACATTTTTGCTACGCTGCAAAAACACAATAACTTTGCTAAAATGTTAGCAAAACCCATAAAATTATACATCAAAATTTCCGTTATGATCTCAGGATTATGATGAGCTTCTCAAATTTCCATTATTTTCTCAAAAAAATTCACAAAACTACGTAAAACTACAGAAAAAATAAAAATGCCTCATTTTATGACTAGAACTTTATGGTAAAATCATTGATTTCATTGAATTTTTTTATGAAAATGTTTCAAATAATCTAAATTATATGTTTCAGAATCATTCTGAGTGTGTTTTTTCCTGAATACTACAAAATTTTACCAAAACTACGTAAAATACAGAAAATTTGATACATTCCTTTAGAACTTTATTTGCTTCATGGTAAAATCATTGATTTATTTTATGAAAATGTTTCAAATGATCTAAATTACAAGTTTCCGAATTATTCTGAGTGAGATTCTTACTGAATACTACAAAATTTTACCAAAACTACGTAAAATACAGAAAATTGTATGCTTTCCATTAGAACTTTATTTGCTTCATGGTAAAATCATTGATTTATTTTATGAAAATGTTTCAAATGATCTAAATTACAAGTTTCCGAATTATTCTGAGTGAGATTCTTACTGAATACTACAAAATTTTACCAAAACTACGTAAAATACAGAAAATTTTGATACATTCCTTTAGAACTTTATTTGCTTCATGGTAAAATCATTGATTTATTTTATGAAAATGTTTCAAATGATCTAAATTATATGTTTCAGAATCATTCTGAGTGTGTTTTTTCCTGAATACTACAAAATTTTACCAAAACTACGTAAAATGCAGAAAATTTGATACATTCCTTTAGAACTTTATTTGCTTCATGGTAAAATCATTGATTTATTTTATGAAAATGTTTCAAATGATCTAAATTATATGTTTCAGAATCATTCTGAGTGTGTTTTTTCCTGAATACTACAAAATTTTACCAAAACTACGTAAAATACAGAAAATTTGATACATTCCTTTAGAACTTTATTTGCTTCATGGTAAAATCATTGATTTATTTTATGAAAATGTTTCAAATGATCTAAATTACAAGTGTCCGAATTATTCTGAGTGAGATTCTTACTGAATAATACAAAATTTTACCAAAACTACGTAAAATACAGAAAATTTGATACTTTCCTTTAGAACTTTATTTGCTTCATGGTAAAATCATTGATTTATTTTATGAAAATGTTTCAAATGATCTAAATTATATGTTTCAGAATCATTCTGAGTGTGTTTTTTCCTGAATACTACAAAATTTTACCAAAACTACGTAAAATACAGAAAATTTGATACTTTCCTTTAGAACTTTATTTGCTTCATGGTAAAATCATTGATTTATTTTATGAAAATGTTTCAAATGATCTAAATTACAAGTTTCCAAATTATTCTGAGTGAGATTCTTACTGAATACTACAAAATTTTACCAAAACTACGTAAAATACAGAAAATTTGATACATTCCTTTAGAACTTTATTTGCTTCATGGTAAAATCATTGATTTATTTTATGAAAATGTTTCAAATGATCTAAATTATATGTTTCAGAATCATTCTGAGTGTGTTTTTTCCTGAATACTACAAAATTTTACCAAAACTACGTAAAATACAGAAAATTTGATACTTTCCTTTAGAACTTTATTTGCTTCATGGTAAAATCATTGATTTATTTTATGAAAATGTTTCAAATGATCTTAATTACAAGTTTCCGAATTATTCTGAGTGAGATTCTTACTGAATACTACAAAATTTTACCAAAACTACGTAAAATACAGAAAAATTTGATACTTTCCTTTAGAACTTTATTTGCTTCATGGTAAAATCATTGATTTATTTTATGAAAATGTTTCAAATGATCTAAATTACAAGTTTCCGAATTATTCTGAGTGAGATTCTTACTGAATACTACAAAATTTTACCAAAACTACGTAAAATACAGAAAATTGTATGCTTTCCTTTAGAACTTTATTTGCTTGATGGTAAAATCATTGATTTATTTTATGAAAAAAATTCAGATGATCTAAATTATAAGTTTCCGAATCATTCTGAGTGTGTTTCTTCCTCAATACTACAAAATTTTACCAAAACTACGTAAAATACAGAAAATTGTATGCTTTCCTTTAGAACTTTATTTGCTTCATGGTAAAATCATTGATTTATTTTATGAAAATGTTTCAAATGATCTAAATTACAAGTTTCCGAATTATTCTGAGTGAGATTCTTACTGAATATTACAAAATTTTACCAAAACTACGTAACATACAGAAAATTGTATGCTTTCCTTTAGAACTTAATTTGCTTCATGGTTAAATCATTGATTTATTTTATGAAAAAAATTCAGATGATCTAAACTACAAGTTTCCGAATCATTCTGAGTGTGTTTCTTCCTGAATACTACAAAATTTTACCAAAACTACGTAAAATACAGAAAATTTTATGCCTTCCTTTAGAACTTTGTTTACTTCATGGTAAATTCATTGAATTATTTCATGCAAAATGTTTCAAATGATCTGAATAATAAGTTTCCGAATCATTCTGAGTGTGTTTCTCCCTGAATACTACAAAATTTTACCAAAACTTCGTAAAATACAGAAAATTTTATAATTTTTATAATTTTATGTTGGTATTAGAATGTAGAGCATTGTTTTGGAAGTTTATTGTATGGGAGCAGTCCTCTACAAAATCGGTCTTTTTTCTTTAATTTTATTTTTTGTATTTTTTTAATCCGGCTGAAACTATTTTGGTGTCTTTAGTATGCCCAAAGAAGCCATTTTGCATCATTAGTTCGTTCATTAAATTTTCCATACAAATTTGTCAGCTGTTCATACAAAAATGATCTACAAAAATTCAAAATCTTTATCTTTTGAAGGAATTTTTTGATCGATTTGGTGTCTTCGGCAAAGTTGTAGGTATGGAAATGGACTACACTGAAAAAAAGTAATACACTGTAAAAAAAATAGGTGATTTTTAATTTCACTTTTTGTCACTAAAACTTGATTTGCAAAAAAACACTATTTTTATTTTTTTTTTATTTTCTGATATGTTTTAGAGGACATCAAATGCCAACTTTTCAGAAATTTCCAGAATGGGCAATAAATCTTTGACCGAGTTATGTTTTTTTGAATAAATACAGATTTTTTAAAAAAAATCGAAATATTGTTCGCAAAAAAATTTCAACTTAATTTTTCTATGTAAAATCGAATTTGCAATCAAAAAGAGCTTCAGTGATTTTTTTTATAAAGTGCACTGTTTTCAAGTCAAGCCATTTTCAGGTTACTTTTTTGAAAAAAGTCGCTGTTATTCATTTTTTTAAATTAGTGCCCATGTTTGCCCACATTTGAAAAAAATATTTTTGAAAAGCTGAAAATATTTTTAAAAGGGCCAAACATTCGATATTACGCCCTTTTGAAATGTTAGTCATGATTTTAAATTTTTTAAATATTTTTTTCGAAAAGATCACAAATGTTTCATATTCCAACATTGTAAATCGGACCATTAGTTGCTGAGATATCGACATTAGAAAATGGTCGGTTGATTGGGTGAGACTTAGAAAACATCAATTTTCCTGTTTTTTAACCTTTGAATGGCAATATCTCTGCAACTAAGGGTCGTATCAACATAGTTCTAAAAAGCAAAATATAGAAAATTTTCTCAGCTATTCAAAAAAATGAACAACTGCGACTTTTTTCAAAAAAGTTACCTTTTCAAAAAATAAATCAATGATTTTACCATGAAGCAAATAAAGTTCTAAAGGAATGTATCAAATTTTCTGTATTTTACGTAGTTTTGGTAAAATTTTGTAGTATTCAGGAAAAAACACACTCAAAATGATTTTGAAACATATAATTTAGATCATTTGAAACATTTTCATAAAATAAATCAATGATTTTACCATGAAGCAAATTAAGTTCTGAAGGAATGTATCAAATTTTCTGTATTTTACGTAGTTTTGGTAAAATTTTGTAGTATTCAGTAAGAATCTCACTCAGAATAATTCGGAAACTTGTAATTTAGATCATTTGAAACATTTTCATGAAATAAATCAATGATTTTACCATGAAGCAAATAAAGTTCTAAAGGAAAACATACAATTTTCTGTATTTTACGTAGTTTTGGTAAAATTTTGTAGTATTCAGTAAGAATCTCACTCAGAATAATTCGGAAACTTGTAATTTAGATAATTTGAAACATTTTCA
The DNA here is from genome assembly GCF_016801865.2 of Culex pipiens pallens. Taxonomy (NCBI): domain Eukaryota; kingdom Metazoa; phylum Arthropoda; class Insecta; order Diptera; family Culicidae; genus Culex; species Culex pipiens. Next base: position 138,519,699 of record NC_068938.1, on the reverse strand, counting down.
TAAAATAAATCAATGATTTTACCATCAAGCAAATAAAGTTCTAAAGGAATGTATCAAATTTTCTGTATTTTACGTAGTTTTGGTAAAATTTTGTAGTATTCAGTAAGAATCTCACTCAGAATAATTCGGAAACTTGTTATTTAGATCATTTGAAACATTTTTATAAATAAATCAATGATTTTTCCATGAAGCAAATAAAGTTCTAAAGGAAAGCATATTTTGTTTGTATTTTACGTAGTTTTGGTAAAATTTTGTAGTATTCAGTAAGAATCTCACTCAGAACAATTCGGAAACTTGCAATTTAGATCATTTGAAACATTTTCATAAAATAAATCAATGATTTTACCATGAAGCAAATAAAGTTCTAAAGGAAAGCATACAATTTTCTGTATTTTACGTAGTTTTGGTAAAATTTTGTAGTATTCAGTAAGAATCTCACTCAGAATAATTCGGAAACTTGTAATTTAGATCATTTGAAACATTTTCATAAAATAAATCAATGATTTTACCATCAAGCAAATAAAGTTCTAAAGGAATGTATCAAATTTTCTGTATTTTACGTAGTTTTGGTAAAATTTTGTAGTATTCAGGAAAAAACACACTCAGAATGATTCTGAAACATATAATTTAGATCATTTGAAACATTTTCATAAAATAAATCAATGATTTTACCATGAAGCAAATAAAGTTCTAAAGGAAAGTATCAAATTTTCTGTATTTTACGTAGTTTTCGTAAAATGTTGTAGTATTCAGGAAGAAACACACTCAGAATGATTCGGAAACTTATAATTTAGATCATCTGAAATTTTTTCATAAAATAAATCAATGATTTTACCATGAAGCAAATAAAGTTCTAAAGGAAAGCATACAATTTTCTGTATTTTACGTAGTTTTGGTAAAATTTTGTAGTATTCAGTAAGAATCTCACTCAGAATAATTCGGAAATTTGTAATTTAGATCATTTGAAACATTTTCATAAAATAAATCAATGATTTTACCATGAAGCAAATAAAGTTCTAAAGGAATGTATCAAATTTTCTGTATTTTACGGAGTTTTGGTAAAATTTTGTAGTATTCAGGAAAAATCACACTCAGAATGATTCTGAAACATATAATTTAGATCATTTGAAACATTTTCATGAAAAAAATCAATGAAATCAATGATTTTACCATAAAGTTCTAGTCATAAAATGAGGCATTTTTATTTTTTCTGTAGTTTTACGTAGTTTTGTGATTTTTTTTGAGAAAATAATGGAAATTTGAGAAGCTCATCACAATCCTGAGATCATAACGGAAATTTTGATGTATAATTTTATGGGTTTTGCTAACATTTTAGCAAAGTTATTGGGTTTTTGCAGCGTAGCAAAAATGTTCCCGCTTGAGTCGCTTTTCAGAAATACACGCGGAAAAAAAGTTGCTCCGACTAATTTAGTCGTAGTAATTAGAGGATTGATCAAATCGAGATCTGCAAAGTTCTAGGCTCATCTGGAGATCCGTACAAATCTCTGGAAAAAGGAATCATCCAGATTGGTTGAGTTTTGGCTGAGAACCAGCGAGTTGAAGTTAGCGTTCCAACTTTTTTTCCGCCTTGGTCGTTCGTGTAAGTACTGGATGCCTTGGACGGAGGAGTGTTAGCAATTCGAGAAATTTTAGGCAAATTTGTCCTCAGTCCATTTGCAAAAGAAAATTGATGATTCAATACTAGAGCGTCCAACTTTCCGGGGTTGTAAAATTCTTGGGAAGCGGGAATTTTCAACAAATTTGCCGGGAAATTCAAGGACGCCTCTATTCAGTACTGTCAACTGGTGTAAATCGGGACATATGGAGAAAAATGAGACAACTTATAAAGCAATGCTTTTGTGAAATATTTTCATAAATGATTGGTTTTGATTTAAAGAAACTAAGAGCAAAAAATGTGTACGTCAATTGTAAAATGTGAAGTGCTTTGAAATAGCTGTCCCTATTTAGATTGTAGTATCGATCATTCCCCATGTTTTAATATTGTTTTTACAAATAAATTATGCTAATTGAATATGTCATTTCTTTTTGGATAGATTTTAAAAGCAAATTAAACATTGGTTTAAATACAGCAATTCCATTTGAAAAGAGCTTATACCGAAAAAAAGTTCTCCGATCGGGCTCGACATTTTTCTGCTAGATTTTTTGGTCATCAAACTATTTTACCTCGAAAGACTAACTTATCACCATTCATTTGCGTCCACGACAACTAAAATCGGTTAAAATGGCGTGGAGTTATGATTTGTTGAAAAATGTGGTTTTTGCAAAAAATGAAGAAAATGGCAATTTTTGGGGCCACCATAGCCCAGTGTACGTCACCCTAATGGACAATCAGAAAAATACTGGTCAAATTATTTTGGTCAAAGAACTCCCTTCCAACAATTTTGAGCCCGATCGGAGAACGATCGGTTTAACGGTACACATCAATTAGAGCTTATGCACCAAGATTTTTGTTACAGACATTTTATTATCTTCAAAACTACGGGAACTATCGACATGATTGTTTATTCATCCCCTAAAGTACTATCTTCAAAGTTATTTTTAACAAAGTTTGACTATATTTACAATCAGATTATTTCAGGATTGGGTCCGTAAGTTTGTCAATTTTGGAATAAGAAGACAACAACTTCCTTGGTTGCTGTGAACCCTTAAGCTCTTTTCAAATGGAATTGCTGCATATAACCAGTTCAAGGACAACTTCTGCTCAACCTAAATCAATTTCTGAATTCGACAGCTTACTTGTATTCTTTGTATTCATCGTCTGCAACAGACAGAACTTGTTTAAGTTACGGCATTTTCCTCAAAAGTGCTTTCAAAAACTCGAGTCGTGTAGTCAATACGGCACTGCCTTCCCGTTTCACCTTAAGTATTTTTTAAGCCGGATCTTACTTTTCTGTATGGAAACTATCTTCGGATCCATCATCTGACCTATCAATAGACAGGTAATCACAAGACCTTCCTACCTAGTCAAAAAAATTGAAGATCTGGCAACCCTGTCTCAAGTTAAGACTACTTAAGTGATATTTATGATATTTTTTAAAGCCAGATCTCACTTACCTTTATGAAAAGTGTATTCAATTTATCATCCGACGACATTGTTTCGCATTTTGCTTTGCAAACTTATAGAGCACCCATTATTAGTTTTGATCTAGTGTCAATTCACTATATTTAAAAAGTTTTTAAGTGAATCCTTTCTTTATAAATATGAAATTTATGGATAGTGAAATATTGACTAGTGGAGCACCAACATTTTATTTTCTGTGAATGTTATCCAGAGTTCTAACAGAGATTTTATTAATACAAGATGTTCTTGTAAGCGGAACTTCTTTTAACTTTTCTGGGATTTTTTAAAATATTAATCCACACAATTCCATCGATTTGATCATTTGATGTCTTTTCAAGAGGTATTGTATTTTTCTTTCAAAAGATCATAGAAAAAGTATCCAGTTCGCCATCACTTCCGAAACAAGTTTTTTTCAAGGGAAAATTCGGATCAAAATTGAATATTTGGCTTTTATGTCAACTCATCCATTCTGAGAAAACCGCGTTTTATTGTTAGTCATGGAATCTCCCATGCCCAATTTTTTCAAGATTTTTTTATTTTTCCCGTGTAGGTCATTTTGAGCATCTTTTGTTCTGTAAAAAACTAAACTGATCTTGTTTAGTTTATGTTTGTTTCTGATAGTTTTTTGCTTTATTGTACCACCTCGTTTGATTACTTTATTTCGCTTTTATTTATTTTTCTTATTTTTAAAGCAACTTTTTAAATTTTTTGATTGTTTTCATATTTTCTGCTATACAATGATACCATTATTAAAACAATGTGTAAAAGCATAGCCTGAGGCATAAATAAAAGCTACTGTATACTTATTTTTTTACTTAAACTACACATTAAAAATTGTGTAAAATTGGAAGGAATCTGTTATCATGTAATTTTATCTCAATTTAGACTGAAAAAGTTACATTACACCAGAAAAGTGGTAAAATTACACATTTTCAGAGATCAAATTACGCATTTTTTTTTGCTGACAATTGTAATATTACCTTCATTTTACTGTATATAGGAGAATTTATTTAAAAAAAACATAGTTAAAGTTGATATCTTAAAAAAAGCATTTTTAAATACATAAGCAAAGTCACATGCAACAACTTCTAACCTCAAAATTGTATTTTTTTCCCATGCTTTTCAAAGATAATGGGATGAAACATGTATTTTAAACGAATTTTTAAAGGGTTAAGCCAATTGCACATTAGAATAATGATATTAGCCGTTTGATTTTTCGCATCAGCAGCCAAAACTAAACACTATTTTAGTAAATTTCAAGAATCAGAAGATGCATTGGAACATCCTCTATCATCTGGAGCAAAAATCTTGATCTCGATCGAACGGCCAATGACAAGAATTGCTGACATCCCTGGAATGTATAAGAAAAAAAAATGATTTAAACAAATGATTTGACCATTATGTGCATTGTCCCAAAGTTTGGTTGAAGTTGGTAGCCGGAGTCCCGAGTTACAATTACAAATGTTTACAGTAATCTAACTTGTACGAGCGTCAAACGCGTTCTGACCTGAAATCCATTTGGCCAGTTGTCGCACTTACATCATATGTAAAGTGACAAAAATGCACAGAGTTTTTTTCGGTTTTTATTGAATATCTCAGGATTGAAATCGAATTTTGGGGATCTGTGAAGGTTTTTTTTTTTTTTTTTTTTTTAATTTATATTTATTTTGATTTTCTCTTCCATGTACATTCATTCAGTTAAAATATTATTGAGTGTCCAATCACAATCGATGACTTTTCACCTCAATTTTAAATACTAGCAACTTTCATTTATTCATGAAATATTGTAGCTTTCGCTATTTAGTGATTTCAAATGTAGGAGGTCCTACATGTACAAAAGGGAAAAGGGATACCTTAAAACTAACTTATAAACTATATAAAGAGCGGATCAATGCAGCTGAAGACTGCAATGATTTTTGTCGAAATGCATCAATTATCTTATTGGACATAACATCCAAAGTGTCAACTTCGGCTAATTGATGAAGTTCACTGGTGCTGAACCAAGGAGGAAGTTTCAGAATCATTTTCAGAATTTTGTTCTGAATCCTCTGAAGTTTTTTCTTCCTGGTTAGGCAACAGCTTGTCCAGATCGGCACAGCATAAAGCATGGCAGGTCTGAAAATTTGTTTATAAATTAATAGTTTATTCTTGAGACAAAGTCTAGAATTCCTGTTTATAAGCGGATACAAACATTTAATATATTTGTTACATTTAACCTGGATACTTTCAATGTGATCCTTGTAAGTAAGATTTTTGTCAAAAGCAAGTCCAAGATATTTCACTTGATCCTCCCATTTTAAATTTACCTCATTCATCTTTATAATGTGATGACTTTTTGGTTTAAGAAAATCAGCCCTTGGTTTGTGAGGGAAAATAATAAGTTGAGTTTTTGCAGCATTTGGAGTAATTTTCCATTCTTTCAAATAAGAATTGAAAATATCCAAGCTTTTTTGTAATCTTCTTGTGATGACACGAAGGCTTCTACCTTTGGCGGAGATGCTTGTATCATCAGCAAAAAGTGATTTCTGACATCCTGGGGGCAAATCAGGCAAGTCAGAAGTAAAAATATTGTATAAAATTGGACCCAAAATGCTTCCTTGAGGGACGCCGGCACGTACAGGTAGTTGATCAGATTTGCTATTCTGATAACATACCTGCAGAGTACGATCCGTCAAATAATTTTTAATAATTTTCACGATATAAATCGGAAAATTAAACCTTTTCAATTTCGCAATCAAACCTTCATGCCAAACACTGTCAAATGCTTTTTCTATATCTAGAAGAGCAGCGCCAGTAGAATAGCCCTCAGATTTGTTGCTTCGAATCAAATTTGAAACTCTCAACAACTGATGAGTAGTTGAATGCCCAAGGCGAAATCCAAACTGCTCATCAGCGAAAATTGAATTTTCATTAATGTGCGTCATCATTCTATTAAGAATTATTCTTTCGAATAATTTACTAATAGATGAAAGCAAACTAATGGGCCGATAGCTTGAGGCTTCAGCAGGATTTTTATCCGGTTTCAAAATCGGAACTACTTTGGCATTTTTCCAACTACTGGGAAAATATGCTAAATCAAAACATTTGTTACAAATTTTGACCAAGCTACTTAAAGTTGCTTCAGGTAATTTTTTAATTAAAATGTAAAAAATGCCATCCTCACCAGGGGCTTTCATATTTTTAAATTTTTTGATAATAGATTTTATTTCATTCAGATCCGTTTTCAAAACTTCATCTGATGAAAATTCTTGTTCAACAATATTCTGAAATTCTATTGAAATTTGATCTTCAATAGGACTCAAAACATTTAAGTTAAAATTATGAGCACTCTCAAACTGCTGGGCAAGTTTTTGAGCTTTCTCTCCATTAGTTAATAGAATATTATCACCATCTTTTAAAGAAGGGATTGGTTTTTGAGGTTTCTTAAGAACCTTTGAAAGTTTCCAAAAAGGTTTGGAATAAGGTTTAATTTGTTCGACATCTCTTGCGAACTTTTCATTTCGCAGGAGAGTGAATCTGTGGTCAATAACCTTTTGCAAATCTTTTTGAATTCGCTTCAGTGCAGGATCACGAGAACGTTGATACTGTCTTCGGCGAACATTTTTCAGACGAATCAGAAGCTGAAGATCGTCATCAATAATGGAAGAATCAAATTTGACTTGGACTTTAGGAATAGCAATATTCCTAGCATCCAAAATTGCATTAGTTAAAGATTCCAAGGCTGAATCAATATCAGCTTTGGTTTCTAAAACAAAATCATGATTTAAATTATTCTCAATATGATGCTGATACCTGTCCCAATTAGCTTTGTGGTAATTAAACACAGAACTATTGGGTCTGGTAACTGCTTCATGAGAAAGTGAAAAAGTTACTGGAAGGTGATCAGAATCAAAATCAGCATGAGTCACTAAAGGACCACAATACTGACTTTGATTTGTCAAAACCAAATCAATTGTTGATGGATTTCTAACAGAAGAAAAGCAAGTTGGCTCATTCGGGTATAAAACCGAATAAAGACCAGAAGTGCAATCTCTGAAAAGAATTTTGCCATTGGAATTTACTTTTGAATTATTCCAAGATTGGTGTTTGGCATTAAAATCACCGATGATCAAAAATCGAGATCTATGCCGAGTAAGTTTATTCAAATCCCCTTTGAAATAATTTTTATTTTCCCCAGTGCATTGGAAAGGCAAATATGCAGCTGCAATCATAATTTTCCCAAAAGAAGTTTCAAGTTCAATGCCCAAACTTTCAATAACTTTTAACTTAAAGTCACGTAACGTACTATAAGTCATACTACGGTGGATAACTATTGCAACTCCACCGCCATTTCGATTCATTCTGTTATTGGTTATAACTTTATAATCTGGATCACTTTTCAAATAAGTGCCAGTTTTTAAAAATGTTTCGGTTATAACAGCAACATGCACGTTATGAACTCGTAAAAAGTTGAAAAATTCATTTTCTTTCGCTTTCAAAGAGCGAGCATTAAAATTCATAATATTGATGGAATTATTTAGATCCATGATTAAACTTCAGGGTAAGAACAACATCATTCGCAAATTTTAATCCAATCTGGATAGCTTCCATCATGGATGTAGCATTACTCATTGTTTGAATCAAACCAAACAGTGAGTTTTGCAAAAAAGTCATTTTTTCAAACGTAACATCGCCGAGATCAGAAGATCCCAAAGCGTTGCTAGCAGAAAAATTTTCAAATGAAATTTGAGGTACCTGCCCAATTTGAAGATTGGTAGAGGATTTAAAATTCGTGGATGAACCCGAACCCGAAACGACGTTGGCATAAGAAATACCATTAGTGTTACCTAACTTTTCCACGGTAGGGGTATTTCTAGCATTGTTCGAGTGAGACAGCACGAACGTTTGATTTAAAGATGCAGGTACAACCTGACTTTGAGAAAATTTCGGTTTGGATTTCGGCTGATGCTTAGCACGAGAATCCAAAACCTTTTTTCTGATGGGGCAATCGCAGAAATTTGATTTGTGATTTCCACCACAATTTGCACATTTAAATTGGGTGACTTCTTTCACGGGACAATTGTCCTTGTCATGAGAAGAATCCCCGCAAACCATGCATTTTGGAACCATGGCGCAATGATCAGTACCGTGACCGAATGCCTGGCAACGCCGGCACTGGGTCAGATTCTGGCCATTACCGCCATGTTTCTTAAAATGCTCCCACTTTACCCGTACATGGAACAAACACTGAACTTTGTCCAAAAGTTTCAAATTGTTGATTTCATTTCTGTTGAAATGAATCAGATAAAATTGTGAAGTCAAACCAAAGCGAGAAATATTCCCGTTTGATTTTTTCTTCATTGGTATTACTTGGGATGGGGCAAAGCCAAGCAACACCTTAAGTTCGTTTTTGATCTCATCGACCGACAAGTCGTTGGAGAGACCTTTCAGGACCGCCTTGAATGGACGAGCATTCTTGGTCTCATACGTGTAGAAATTGTGTTTGTGGTTTTTCAAATAACCAACAAAAGTTTGGTGATCTTGTAAAGATTCCGTCAACAAGCGACATTCTCCTCTTCGACCAAGCTGGAACGAAACCTTCAAATTGCAAGTTTCCTTGCAATTTTTCAGTTGCGTTCGAAAGCTGGCCAAATCGGAAACGGAAGTCACTACAATTGGCGGAGCCTTTACTCGTTTCTCGACGGCAGAAGGCTCAGTACGAGGAGAAGGATCCTTGTCCACAGTTTCGGATAAAACACCGAAACCGTTTGCCAATGGAATTGGAGGATTGACCTCACTTTCAGAATCAGAATCAGACCTCGGATGAGGCTGTTTTCTTTTTCTGTTCCCGTTAGCCGATTTAGCGTTCAAACGCTTCACCGACGTAACGACCAAATCTTCAGAAGATTTGCGTTTACCTTTGTTTTGACGCATTTTGCAAGCAAAGTTCTCTTAAAAAGATGGCTTCGTTTGTAAAATACAACAAAATTTCAGGTGGGGTTAGTCTTGAAAAGACTGTTTAGAATTTTGGAAAGTAACTCAGGTAGTCTTTAAAAAGACTGTGAATTTCGTTTGAAATAACTCTGAGCTTAGGTAGTAAAAAATACCGCAGCTCTAGTGTCCGTTCACCTCGAAGGTTCGCAAGACACTGATCTGTGAAGGTTAAGAGCGAGTCCACGAGCAAAGCATACCCATCTCGCATCGACCTCACCAATCTGCCTGAAATTTTCTGGGGTTGTTTGTACATATAAAACTAGCTTCTGGCCAAAATATGAGCACTCTAGGTCAACGGGAAGTGGGGCAAATCGGGACACAAAGTTTGAAGGTTCAAAAACGCCTAAAATCTTAAAAAGGCTATAACTTTGGCAAAATTCAATTTAATTTCAAAATTCAAAATGCATCTGAAAGGGCTTAAAAATTGCAACAAAATGCAGGGTAGAGCATCCCAATTGGTTGAATCTAAAGGGAGTTATTGGCATTTTAGTGAAAAAATAGCATAATTTTCAAACTCAAATAAAAAAGTGTTCCATCCAAATATCAACTCGGTTCGACCTGCAGCTTGTAGGGGACATCTGGGACTACCATCTGAAACTGAGAACGCTTTGGGTAAGGCAGTTTAACATATTAAATAGACACTTTTACTTTTAGTGGTTTTTTTGGTTGTAAATTTTTGCTCAGGGGTCCCCTTAGATCACATTTTCTGGTAATAATTTTATCATATTCGTGTTCCTGAGACAATTTCACAATAGAACAATGCATAAAAATGTTTATTTTCATCCATTTTAACCCTTTAAAAAATGAAAGCTAAAAAAATTAAAGAAGATGCTTTTTTTCTGGTGTCATCTAGTATCCTTGGAAACGAACTCGATTTTCAATAAATGTGAATCAAAGTTTTTTTTTAAACTTTTATTTTTTAAAGGGTTAAAATGGATGAAAATAAACATTTTTATGCATTGTTCTATTGTGAAATTGTCTCAGGAACACGAATATGATAAAATTATTACCAGAAAATGTGATCTAAGGGGTCCTCCGAGCAAAAATTTACAACCAAAAAAACCACTAAAAGTAAAAGTGTCTATTTAATATGTTAAACTGCCTTACCCAAAGCGTTCTCAGTTTCAGATGGTAGTCCCAGATGTCCCCTACAAGCTGCAGGTCGAACCGAGTTGATATCTGGATGGAACACTTTTTTATTTGAGTTTGAAAATTATGCTATTTTTTCACTAAAATGCCAATAACTCCCTTTAGATTCACCCAATTGGGATGCTCTACCCTGCATTTTGTTGCATTTTTTAAGCCCTTTCAGATGCATTTTGAATTTTGAAATTAAATTGAATTTTGCCAAAGTTATAGCCTTTTTAAGATTTTTGACGTTTTTGAAACTTCAAACTTTGTGTCCCGATTTGCCCCACTTCCCGTTTACCTAGAGTGCTCATATTTTGGCCAGAAGCTAGTTTCATATGTACAAACAACCCCAGAAAATTTCAGGCAGATTGATGAGGTCCAAACGACGTCCCATACAAAGGGGTATGCCCTGTTCGTGGACTCGCTCTTAAAAGGTGAGGCATTGTGACGTGCACAAAATGGCGTTCTTAACTCAATTTGGCCCAAAATGCACATTCGACAAGTTAGCACGACGGCGACGATATTGAATCGTGTACTTTTGAATGCATTCATTTCGGAAAGTTCGGTAAATTCCATATAATAGTGATTGTTTCAGGTGCAAAATTAGCCAAAAAATCATACATTATAGTTTCGTTTTTCTTGAGACTCAGATTTCCCAGAGAACGGCTAAGCAGCAGCAGCAGCAGTGTACAGTGTACAAAACTTGCCCCGAAAGCTCACTTGCGCACACCACCGCCACCACCACCCATCCTGATGCAGAGCTTGTTTTAATTTCCCATTAGATTTGCGGCGTTAAGATGAAGATAAGGAGAAAGTTATGAGATTGGTTTTATCCTTCCGCGCTTCGGGGCGAGTGTGAGCGGCGCAGATGTGCTGTGGTGAATGGCAAAGTTGGAGTCCCATTGCCACGTGGGAATTCGGAAAATATTAAATGTGATTAATTTTCATTGGCGATGGAAACTCATGGTTGAGAGAGTTCCCCGTATAGGTGCACTGATGAATCACTTCATGTTTGTGAACATTTTAAAAGATGCTCACACATTTTTGAATATTTTTAAGTTTTTCTTACCAGATAACGTTTTGTAAAATGAGGTAGGCATTCTGTACGATAAACTCATGGTAGATGCTGGTACGGTTACCTCCACAGTTGACGCACTTTAGGCGCGAGTTGGTTTGTTATGTGTTGATCCCATTTTATTAATTTTCCATTTGGAACTATTTTTTTTGTTGAATATCAGCCTAATTTGCCTCCCAAATATTGTAAAAATATTAACAACAAATTCACCATCAGAAAGTTTCCTCTCTGTTGTGTAAAACTCAGCCACAACATCCATTAGGGATGCATTTTCGAGGGGGTGGTGTCGGTGGCGGCTGCAATGCATATAGATTACACCTTCGAACGCTGTCATCGTGTCGTACTAGTGACACCTTCCTTCCCAACTGCCAGGCCTTACACAACTCTGGGTGAAATTGAGAACTTTTTGACGACGGAAAGCTCTTAATTTCAAGTATGTTGCATAATGCATCAAAAGTTCTTCTCCGAGTGCGAGAAGACAAAACACGAGAGATTACACTGCACCTGGCCCGGGCCACATCCATTATTTATGACATGCAAATTATGGCAGGTGGATGGATTGTGGTGGGCGCACCACGCGGCACCCAGTAAGTGATATACCAAGTGGTCCAGAAGAGGCCTTGACCGTTCCGACGATGCAGCCGATGAGGAACGTTCGTGTTGGCTCGAAAGTAGAATTTGCTAAACTTGCTCGTTTTCCTCCAAAATTTGGCCACGTGGGAGTGCTGCCGGCAGTGGGTGTAAAGTGGCACAATCTTCAATACGACATAATCACCTTTTAAGGTTGGCCCCAAAAACCTACAGAACCTCGCTTGGACCTCCAGGAACCGGCCACATGTGGCTCAGAGTACTCTCTCTGAGTCGGTGGTACAGCGTAGCATCCAGTTGATGGAGATATTATCTTGTACTTGAGCGACACACTGCCGCACACTCGCAGGTGAGGTATACGATGTGATAAAACCGAAATTTTCATGAACGTACCCCGGCTAAACCTGGCCGTGGTCCACGTGTGCTCCGAGATGGCTGGCCGGGTGTTTACAAATTACGTGCTATCGTCTTTTGCGGGGGCGAAGGTATATGAACGGAAGAATTATGGCAGCTTATCTGGATGGGAAGAAAACGATCAACGACTCGAAATGGCAGTGCAAGAGAGTACGGCAAAGATTTTGGAGCTGTAGCTTCGGTAACGAGTTCAACCGAATTGGATTAGGTCGTGACGACCATGGGTGAAATAATTAGAAAGCCTTTCTGAGTTTGGAGAAAGTTTTTCAACTTTCATTTTTGTATTTTTTCATCAGCATGTTTTTATTGAGTTCTTTGTTGCATTTTCTTTCTTTAAATGTGTTCTAACATTGATCAAAATATGAGATCGATCCGACCTCTACAGCCAGAGTTATTCAACTGTCTCATTGCAGACGCACTTGGCAGGAACAATGAGACAGGTGGGGAACAATGAGACACTACTATTACTTACTTTTCTATTAAAACATCATATTTTTGAGTTATACTCAAAAGTATTTAAATTTCGTAAAATCCGTATACTTTACCAAATAACATTATATTGTTGGTGATTAAGGGTAAAACTCAATAAATATGCAAAAAATTACTTTCAATTCATGTTTTGCTGATTTACAAAGATTTTAAAAAGGTCAATGAATAAAAATCAAAGTGTCTCATTGTTACCCACGGGCTGGAAGGACTTGGGAACAATGAGACAGCCCTGGATTCTGGGTGTATTCTAAAATTTTGTCAAATCAAATTAAAGGACATTGTAGCCCAACTCATGCCCTATTTTTAATGACGAAAGAAATTTGGCGAAATATTAGTTTTTGTGTTAACGGCAGCCTACGAGCGAAAATGTAATTTTTATCCATAATTTACTTGTATACCCCAGAATTAATTATTTTTGTATAACTTTGCAAGAGAGCGTCCACGACAAAAGCCACTATTATGGCAGACGTGTACCAGTTAGACACACCTTTTCCCCAAATATGAGCCTAATTGGTTGAATCTACGACTTGTGAGAGCCAATTTGTCATTGTTCCCCGTGTCTCTTTTTTTTTTCTTATGTCCCAAATGTTAATAAATAAAGAAATGCAATGTTGCTTAGTATTAAAAAAATATTTAAAAGAAAAATGGATGATTCAATTACGTTACTTTTTAAATTAAAAAAAAATTTACTGGAAATAGATAGTTAAGTTTTTCTAGTGATTTGGAATCAAGCAATGTCTAAATTTTTTTAAACCGCCTTTAAAAAATTAGAGCAGATTTTGCAAATAAATATGCAACATATCTACTTGAAGAATTAAATGTTCAAATATTTACTGCATAATAAAGCTACTGACAAACTCAATTAGAAACTATTTTAAAAATATTTATGTAATGTGACAGAATGAAACAGAACAATAACTCAATAACTGATCATAACTGTTGAAATTTAGCTCTAATTACAGAACGGAATCAGACAGAGTTCAAGTTTATCCATAATATTTTTTTTTTTAATTAAATGCTTTTGATTCATGTTTCACTAAGTTCATGGAAATTTGAAAGTAAGAGTTAATATGAAAAGAATACGTTTCATATTTAATCTTACATTTTTATTTCGATGATCTTAGTTATAAATAAATGAAATTCTTTTGATCTAAAAAGATTATGAAGGTTTGTGAAAAGCCATGCCATCGTAATCAAACAGTTTTTATTTTTATTTTTAATTATTGAAAATTTCATAGCCTTTTCATTTTGAAACAGAATTAATTAGTGAAAGAAAGCGGAATTTGAAGTGAAGCTCCCAAAAAATTTAAACTTTATTGAAAGAAAAGAAAAATAATGAAATTTAAATCTAGCATAGCATAGCAACGCATTGGTGTCTACCCGTAGCTGCTACTTCGTTATTGACCAGGATCCCAAACGTTGCTCCGTGGACCACAGATGAAAAGTAGGAACCAATCATCACCCCTTCGCAATTTTCAAAGGTCCCTATCATGCTAATCAATACCGACGCCGGCCACGACCAGTGGTAAGACACGGGGAAGTGGATGGGAATGTTAGTCCGATACTTGAGTGATCGGTCCGCTAAATCGGCTGCGTCTCCGACAAAGTATCACATGAGTTATGAGGGGTTAGTAAGATGGGTATGAGGTCAGGATTCACTGTGGTAGGTGATGCGACCATAAGTAATTTGTTTATCGGTTAAAATTTTAAAAATCTTAGGCAGCCGGGTGCGGAAAGATAGCTATCTAGAAAAATAATGAAATTTAAATCTTATTTAAAAAGGATTCAAGGGCTAGAAAATATTTACCGTAAAACGGAGTGACTTTGATAGGTGAGCAACTCTCTACGAAATCGGCCGATTTCGACCATTTTTATTTTTTTGTATTTTTTTATTTGACTCAAACTTTGTGGGGGCCTTCCCTATGACCAAATAAGCTATTTTGTGTCATTGGTTCACCCATACAAGTCTCCATACAATTTTGGCTGCTGTCCATACAAAAATGGTATGTAAATATTCAAACAGCTGTAACTTTTGAGTGAATTTTCTGATCAATTTGGTGTCTTCGGCAAAGTTGTAGGTATTGTTGAGGACAATTGAGAAAAAAATAGGTACACGGAAAAAAAATTTGCAGATTTTTTTATCAACTTTTTTTTCACTAAAACTCAATTTCCCAAAATACATATTTTTTGATTTTCGAGTTTTTTTTTATATGTTTTAGGGGACTAAAATCCGCAACTTTTGAGCTATAGAGAAACATGGTCAAAAAATCAGCCGCCAAGTTATGAATTTTTGAAAAATAGTGATTTTTGGAAAAAAAATCTAAATTTCATGCAAAAACAAATTTGAAGTTATTTTTTAATGCAAAATTTAATTTGCAATCGAAAACTACTTGACAATTTTTTTTTGATAAAGGGCTTCGTTTTCAAGATATAGCCACCGAAAGTTTGATTTTTGCAAAATATTTGCAGTTTTTCGATTTTTAAAAATAGTGACCATGAGCGACCATTTCTAAAAATATTTTTTTTGAAAAGTTCAGAAAATTTGCTATAAAATTGTCTAAGAGACATTGAAGATTGGACCTCGGGTTGCTGAGATACAGCCGCTTTAAGAAAAAGAAACACGAAAATTGAAGTTTTCTAAGTCTCACCAAAACAACCCACCATTTTCTAATGTCGATATCTCAGCAACTAATGGTCCGATTTTCAATGTTAATACATGAAACATTCGTGAAATTTTCCGATCTTTTCGAAAAATATAGTTTGAAAAAAATTAAATCAAGACTAACATTTTAAAAGGGCCAAACATTGAATATTACGCCCATTTAAAATGTTAGTCTTGATTTAATTTTTTTCAAAATATTTTTTTCGAAAAGATCGGAAAATTTCACGAATGTTTCATGTATTAACATTGAAAATCGGACCATTAGTTGCTGAGATATCGACATTAGAAAATGGTGGGTTGTTTTGGTGAGACTTAGAAAACTTCAATTTTCGTGTTTCTTTTTCTTAAAGCGGCTGTATCTCAGCAACCCGAGGTCCAATCTTCAATGTCTCTTAGACAATTTTATAGCAAATTTTCTGAACTTTAAAAAAAAAATATTTTCAGAAATGGTCGCTCATGGTCACTATTTTTAAAAATCGAAAAACTGCAAATATTTTGCAAAAATCAAACTTTCGGTGGCTATATCTTGAAAACGAAGCCCTTTATCAAAAAAAATTGTCAAGTAGTTTTCGATTGCAAATTAAATTTTGCATTAAAAAATAACTTCAAATTTGTTTTTGCATGAAATTTGGATTTTTTTTCCAAAAATCACTATTTTTCAAAAATTCATAACTTGGCGGCAGATTTTTTGACCATGTTTCTCTATAGCTCAAAAGTTGCGGATTTTAGTCCCCTAAAACATATAAAAAAAAACTCGAAAATCAAAAAATATGTATTTTGGGAAATTGAGTTTTAGTGAAAAAAAAGTTGATAAAAAAATCTGCAAATTTTTTTTCCGTGTACCTATTTTTTTCTCAATTGTCCTCAACAATACCTACAACTTTGCCGAAGACACCAAATTGATCAGAAAATTCACTCAAAAGTTACAGCTGTTTGAATATTTACATACCATTTTTGTATGGACAGCAGCCAAAATTGTATGGAGACTTGTATGGGTGAACCAATGACACAAAATAGCTTATTTGGTCACAGGGAAGGCCCCCACAAAGTTTGAGCCCAATCAAAAAATACAAATAAAATCCATTTCCGGTTTTGGTAGAGAATTGCTCAGGTATGAGATTTTTCGGCAAAAATAGAAATAAAATACGAAATCATACTGACATTCCTGTAAACCTCAACCTTCCTTAACTCTGGAACGCCCAACGCTTGACCAACTTACACGGACGCCCAAGCCTCCCAAAAAAGTTGGAACAGTAACTTCAACTCGCTGGTTCTGAGCATGAGCATGAGCATGAGCATGTTTGACTGCCAATGAGCTGCTACTCCGTTATTGACAGATCAGCTGAAGTTAAACAATGAATCAAAAATGATCAGTGGGAGCCAACCATCCGTTCACTGTTTAACCTCTGAAGATCCCTACTTTATTAGTCAATACCGGCGCTCTCCCAAGAAGCCTGCAGTTCAACGAAAGGGAGGAATGTTAGTCCGATAGTTGAAGTTGCAGACTCATCAAGCATATAGTTTTTCGCTATATACTTGTTGATACCGCTTGAGACCGTTGAATCCACATCATCTCCTTCAAGCATCACGTGATTAATATTTTTTTGGGTTAGTAGGATAAGGTATTGGCTTTTCGATGCCTCCCGAGCTACGATGCTATGGGGAGGACTTTCATAACAGACCCGTCGGCGAGCCTTCCGAGCACCGATGCTATGGGAAGGTCTTTCTGGTTAACACAAAAAATCACTCACACACAGTTATTTTGCTCCACTATTAACTCGACGATCCAAATTGTCAGTGCGTGTTTCGATCACCGCAAAGCAAAAAAACCTGATTCGAAAAATCTAAACACAATCCACTCGACGCCGTGCCTTCCGATCAACGATGATATAGGAAGGGCTTTGAAAATCACAAAACAATTAATTAAGTTTACAAAAGCACAAAAAATCGATCGACCCTGTCAAGCCCCACCGCCCGCAAGCGACACACACAATTCACGACAAAAGGCACACAAAAAAAAAATCACTTTTCACTCCGAATATTTTTTACGACCACGCGCTCCCTTTACAAATTATGCACTCACCCCATACAAATAGCGACACAAAAGCACACACAAAAAATTAACCTGAATAATCACGACTTCGCGTCCCCACTTCTAGCGCACCAATCATAACTTCAACTCGCTGGTTCTCAGGCATAACTCAACCAATCGAGACGATTCTTGTTTCCAGGGATTTGTAAGAATGTCTAGATGATCCTAAAATTTTGCTGAACTGATTTGAACAAATCTGTAATTTCTGCGACCGAAAACATCGTACCAACTTTTTCAAAAAAACTGCCTCCGCGGAATTTTCGGTGATTCTTTTTTTACATGCAAAAAAAAAGTTGGAACGATGTTTTTGATCGCAAAAATTACAGATTTGATCAAATTGAGTTCTGCAAAGTTCTAGGATCATCTTGACACCCTAACAAATCACTGGAAAAATATAATCGTCTTGATTGGGAGAGTTATGCCCGAGAACCAGCGAGTTGAAGTTACCGTTCCAACTTTTTTGGAGCCTTGGGCGTTGGAATGTTAAGGTTGTCACAACAATCATCATATCCTCGATTTCTATGTTCCATCACCATTTTAAGTGCCTTTCGTGTGTCGTTTAAACCTCCCCCCTGGGAAAATTCGAGGCGGAATTATATCCGTACCGCCGCCGCCCTCCACAACTGCAGTGCATTATATTGGAGAGGCACTCATAGATATGTGGCGGAAACCTTGCCACAAAATTGGTTACGCCTTTTGCCGCGCCAGCTCTTAGTGCCGACGATACCGGTTCGCATCGGCCCACAAAGCAGTCAAAGTTCGGGAATTGGACGATAAAATTTCTTTCTAATTCCTCGGAGGCTTCTCACTTTTTGCGATGCGAGCAGAAACTTCCTTCTTATCGATTCCAAGTCACACGGTTCGGGGGAAGCAATGACACACGTTTAGTGTTTGCAGTGAAAGCTGCAAACAGACGAGGATTTTAAAATAAGAAAAGTTTGTCACCGGTCTTTGCTTGATTTGTGAGTTTGCTAAAAAAAAAATCAAAACATATGTTTTTAGGTAGACTTTTTTTTTAGCGGAGACTCCAACCAATAGGTTAAATTTATATTGCAAAGACACAAACCGAACAAAGGCTCGGACCTTTTAACAGAAATGAGGCTCGAAAAAAGGCTCGTCTGATTCCTTTCCTTCTGTCATGATAGCTGCGGTAAATTCCGGATCATATGAACCATGAAGGTAGAGAGCATATTGCCAATTTCCGAAAGACTAAGAGTGCCAGCCCATTTCTAATCATGACCCACTTCTTGCTCGTTCGAAACACAGGCTGGGGACGGAGTGGGAGCTTTTCGGTTCGCGTCACTTCAGCTTTTCCAGGTTGTTTACGTTGGGTGGGCTGGCTAATTTTTGCCGTGCCGACTTCAAAGCAGCAGCAAGTCTCTCCATAATAAATGAAGCAGTACAAATTTGTTGCCTCACGGTGAATCAATCTTCGCCAGACGTTCTTCTCGGGGCGTCCGAGCCTGGCACCGGACTTTTTCGGGAAAAGTTTTCCTGCTGAACTTTTCAGCTTTTTGCCGTCAGAACAGACTCAGTGCCCGGTGTCAGAGTTGTTTATGATGTTCTGCTGGCTGGTCGTCGTGGGCTGTTGCAAACTTGCCTCCACCCAAAATCTTGTTAGCATTCTTTCTCGGTATTTACACAACCAGCCTCGGTCTGTCTTGCCGACCAGCATCAACAAACGGGCCGACGTCTCGGGCAGAGTTTTTCAAGTTGTTTCAGGGGTGGGTTTGCATTTTTAATTTTGGAGCAGTTTTGGCTGATTTGAAGAGCGCTAACAGTTGATTGGAAGGTATAAAGACTATTTATTTTAATCTTTTTTCCAAGCTTTACATTTTAGAAATAAAATGCGTAAATCTTGCTGATCTTGAATCATCGGGAAAACCGGGATAAAATATACAAATTCCAGAGATTCGGCAATTGCCGGTTTTAGAAAATTTCCAGTAATTCTGTCCTAGGAAATCCCGGGATGGACGCACTTGTGACTAGCTTCAATTTTTATTGAATCAGAATTTATAAATATCTTCAAATTTGCAAAGGCATTTTCAGTAAAACAAGTTTCTTGTTAATGTAGAAATTTTTCTATCAATGAAATAAAAGTTTTTGGTTGCGATAAATTTTTCATGTTTCCGAACAAAATTGACTTTGAATGATTGTTTAGCAATTTTAGTTGCCCCACATTAAATTTGTTCACATTTGAATAAAAATGAACGAACTTTGTTAAACCAACATTTAACTGTGTTTATTACAAATTAAACATTTCAAGCAAAATCATGTAAATGGACCAAAGCCAAAGTATAAACAAAGAGTCTGTTCTATTTTGCTTGATTTTTTGATGCCGCTGATGCGGGGTGACATTGATAGGATTTCAATTTACATGGTACATGTACATTGTTAAAATCTGTACTTATATATTTTTTGACGAAGAACTTCGTCTTAGGGCTCAATACAGGGTAGCAATCCAAAATTTCGCGAAGCGAAATGAAACCGAAAAATGAAACGCCTTCCCCAAGCAGAGGGGAAAATCACAGAAGCAGCGCGGCCGACGGTTTTGATATAAATATAAACGCCACTCCCTCCACAGCGTTAGTTTAGTCGGTGGTCTACCACCGAAGCGAGAGAAGCTCAGCTCTTCTCGCGAGCGCCAGCCTTCCCGCTTCCCTACAAAACCACGGGGAATTTGAAGGCTGGCTTCAGTCGGTGGTCTACCACCGAAGTGAGAGGAGCTCTGCTCCTCTCGCAAGCGCCACCAGGTGGCGTTCCAGGAACTAGCCTTTCCGCTTCCCTACAAAACGATTGGAAATTTAAAGGCTGGCTTCAGTCGGTGGTCTACCACCGAAACGAGAGGAGCTTAGCTCCTCTTGAAAGTGCCACCAGGTGGCGTTTCAGGAACTGGCCTTCCCGCTTTCCTATAAAAAAGCAAGCGCCTCAAGGTGATGCCTTCTCTAAATACTACCTAGCCTTCCTCACATAAAGTTAAAAAATCAAGAATTCAGCTAAATGTTTCTTTATTCGTTCTTCGTCATTTTGGTTATGCCTGTTGCATTACCACTGCACCTTTTTTTGCCGATTTTGTCAAAGTGCAAAATTTTATGCTTGCATGGTTCCATAAATGTCACCAAACCTTCTGGTAGCGCGTCCATCCCGGGATTTCCCGGGCAGATTTCCCGGTAATTTTCCAAGCCTGAGAATTTTCCCGGAAATTTCATGGCATCTGGGAACTCAGTAGCTGAGCAATTCTTTACAAAATCGGCCGATTTCAACCATTTTTATTTTTTTTTATTTTTTTATTTGGCTCAAACTTTTTACAACAATGGTACGTAAATATTCAAACAGCTGCACAGCAGAAAATCCGATAGTAAAATCGCATGCACATCACCTTCGTCAAAAAAGTATTACAAATTGCATGAATTTTTTTTGTAAACTCAAAAAAAACTGCAACCAACGGGATCTAAACCCAGCACCAACAGTAGGGACTGGCGCATAAGCCCGCTCGGCCATCAGACCGATGAAGAATGGAAAGAATAAACGCATATATGAGCTTGACATTTCGGTCAAGTAGGTTTCTCATACTGGTGGGCTACATATTTCAGGGTGTAATATTAGGGGAAAGTGGGGCAAGTATAACAAGCTAAGGAAATGCTCGTTATAACCCATGAAAAACGTTAAAAAATCTGTAGGATTTTTTTATAATCATCTTATTCCAGGTCTTGACTAAGACTTTGATGAGCAAGTTTTAAAAAAATCCAGTTTTTTAATGTAAAAAAATGATTTTAAACATTTTGATTTTCCGTTCGATCTTCTCAACTAGTGGGGCAAGACGAACAACCCGTTGGGGCAAGAGGAACAATGCATTAAACAACAATTGAACTGTTATCACTTAGATACATCAGATTAGAATGTATTTGAAACGTTTCTTTCATTTTTAGATTAAATAATAATATTTTACTAAAAATTTGATCGTTTTTACGAAAAAAAATATTACTTAGATGAAAAAAAGGAAATTTTCATAATATCATTATATTTTGCATGGACAATTTTTTTTAACAATTGTTTATCAATTTTTAAGTACTTTTATGTATTTTTTTCCCAATAAAATATGTTCTTGCAGCAATTCGTATTTTTTCCATACTAAAAATCCATATGGTACACTTGCCCCACCTGAACAAGATTTTTTAAATGCTCTCAACAAAAATAACTAAACGTTAAATCATACTTTATAATAGGTGCAAGTCATTGGTAGGGACACTACTGATCTAGGAAAAATAGCATTTTGATAAAATGAGCCTTAAAACGAACCCTAAGCCTTATTTTGTACCATCCAAATATTATAAGAAAACAAAGGTTTTGAAAAAAACTTCATTAAATCGTATGCCCCTTGGCGTTTACGTCGTTTTGGCGGTTATGTGGTAGTAGAATCAGCCAATTGCATTGCTAGCAACAATTCCTAATACTGGAAATACCAAAAATTGTAAAAATTACGGCCGTACGAGCGATTGTTCCTCTTGCCCCATATGGTCGTCTTGCCCCACCTTCCCCTACATAGAATTTCATAAAATAATGCAAAATTTATTTTATACGCAGCTAGATTTCTACTTTTTTTCTATGTGTAACTTTTGAGTGAATTTTCTGATCGGCAAAGTTGTAGGTATTGTTAAGGATTATTGATAAAAAATAGGTACACGTAAAACAAAAATAACTGATTTTTTAATTAACTTTTTTCACAAAAAAATCAATTTCCCAAAATATGTTTTAGGGGAAAAAATCCCGCAACTTTTGAGCCATAGAGAAGTATTGTAGAAAAATTTGCCGCCGAGTTAAATTTTTTTTAAATAGTGATTTTTGAAAATAATCGATATTTAATACAATAAAAAAATTTGCCTATTTTTTATGTAAAATTTTATTTGCAACCGAAAAGGACTTTACAGATTTTAGATAATGGGCTCCGTTTTCAAGATAAAGCTACCGAAAGTTTGATGCCACGGTTTAAGGCTTTCTGGGCCAAGTGAAAAAATATAGTTTAACCCAAAAATGACGAACTTCTCGTCACAGTGTCCTGATGCAAATAATGATCGAGCTCGAGCTGTCACAGCCCTGCGAAATATGTTGGCCGACATACCGGGCGGTCAGTCAAAAAAAACCAGCTGGAAGTTGCCTGACAAAAACAATGCTAGAAAGAGATAGCAAATCTGACGCAAACAAACCCCCCGCTGCCATGTAAACATACTTTGAATGTCTTGGTAAATTTCTGACTGGAAAGCCTTACGGGTTTTAAGATGATACATTCCAAATCCTAAAAATTCTACAGATCTCTTAAAGGATTAGTTAATATTTTTTGTGAATTTATGTCTGAAATTTGCTTTGCAAACTGATTTGTAGTAAAATGCTTCAAACTTTATTTACTTATAAAAGCTAGGATTCTGAAATCCACAGAGTTTTAGTACCTCTAATGAGTCAAATAGAAGATTTAAAAATTTGCTTTGTGTTTCTATAAAAGTAAAACCAAGTAAAACTTCAAATAAAAAAATGTCGTCGCATGAATTTACGCCTCATCCTTGTTAAAATTTTATACATTTAGAACGCTGGTGATTTTGGGTTTGTTGTCGAAGATCGAGAGGAATTTATCAAATTAGTTTTCATTAGTCATGAACTCTTGAATAATCTTTTCTAAGTAAGCTTTATTTGTATGTATCTATAATTTTTTCTTCAGTGTCAAATTTTATTTCAGAATTTCCCCTCTGTGTAACAGTTAGTATTGATTAGTACTGATCTAAACATATTTTTTTTATTGTTAATGATTTGAATTTCAAAGAGGTAAATTTTAAATAACAAAACAACATATAATATGGCCAGATGACAAACACCTAATTTTCAGCTTCCCTCACTGTTCTGCTTTAATGTGAGAAAAACAATGGCATTTTCTTTATGTTTCCTCCTCCACCCTGAGCTCACCTCCGCATGAGAGCAACACCTTGGAAAACCACATAATTATGCTGTGCGTGCCCACCGAGTTGCGGTTTTGTGGTGCAAAACTTCTGGCATTATCTTCTCACATTAATTTTTTTCTCTCCATTCGCCTTCCGGTAGGCTAATTGCTCCGAAAAAACTTTTTCCTTTTCCACGATATGTGACACTCTGAACCACCACCACCTGAAGGGCTTTCCCGCTGTAGGAGAAGGTGTGTTACGTTTAATTATTACGTGTGACGACTTCCTCCCTGCCACGGGAGCAGAATGGGGAGGTGTTGCTAATTTAATTACGTACCGTCAGTGGGGGTGACTATGGGTCAAAAAACGATACACCTCTAGTATTTTCTTAATAACAAAAACAATTTAAATAACATCGGAAATCTTTCATCGTAGATTTGTTCTTAGATAGTTTACTAACATTTTCCCAAAATATGGTGGATTTTGATGAACACTACCTTAAATGCCAATAGTTTGAAAATTGACCCAATCTCACCCCTTAGAGGGGGTGACAATGGGTCAAATGAAACTAAAATGATGCTCAAATACAACGATATGGTAAAAACAAGTCATCTAACAGTGTTTCTTGTTCGAGGGAATCGTATTGACATGCTACAATGTTTGAAGTGGAGATTTTCAAACATTTGGGTAGTTTTCGAGCAATTCTAACAAAAATATTAGAAAAATGATTTTTCGAGAGGTCATTTTTGGCCAAAAACGTACCCCAACTTTAGACAGCTGCCAAAATAACAGGATTTGTTCTAGGAACGAGTTTTACTCAGCGAAGTCATCTTAAGATGACTCCTACAAAACCCTTTCAACAGAATTCATTTTCATTGAGAAGAACCTGAGAAATGGTAAAATCCGTAAAAAATCACTTTGACCCAATCTCACCCCCCAGACCCAATGTCACCCCCACTGACGGTACCATAAACTAAGCTACTCACGTTTTAACGCGCGCGCAATAAACCGCGAGTTTTCTTCGTAGATGTGCAATGGTACAAGGTAGAGGTACACCTCTGACAAAAGGGTGGTGTGAAGTTGGGGCCAGAGTAACAGGGTGATTGACCCCTTACTAAAAGTAAGTAAAATGTTGAAAATTTTAGGCTTATTTGAAGTAACTAAATTGAACAGATTTAGTTTATGTTTTACAAAAATCTGTTTGAACTAGTTTGATTGATTCGTCGTTTGAACAGACACCATAAACCCAGAAGGAACGTGCCATCCGATCCTTGAGACCAAGATGGAGACACACCCCACACGTACTCAAACACCCAAGTCTCTCTCTCTCTCCGGCATCCTTCGCAAGTAATTAATGCAAGTCTAGTGTTTATCCCGAGGCCCTTTCAGGAAAATATATCTCTCGTTCCAGTTTGTTTGCATTTGCGAACGAACGTCTTCGAGGGAGGTAAATTTTCCTTTTAGCAAAAACTCCCACCATGACGAAGTGCAGCTACGTGTGGAAGATAAGTGCAACAAGATATGTTCATCGAACGTTTTTACCCTGGGATGTGGGGTCCAGAGTTGGGAGGGGGTGGATGGGCTCTGGGACTTGGTCTCGTATTTCCATTTACGTGCGTAACTTTTGCATTAGATTGAATCTTAAAAAGTTTTATTGGCATCGTTCAACTATAAATCTCAAACTTTGACTTGGGGGAGCTGCTGTGATTTTCAAGAAGTTGGAAAATGATACTTGACACGCTCTTGTGGTGAGTATATTTGTGTTTTTGTGTTATTCTTTTAGTATCGCTGAGTAATTTATTTAAAAAAAATATAATCCTGACTCCCCTTCTAATTGCTTACGTGAATCCAATTAGGACGTACTTACATGTAAGTCTTTCTCGATAATTGAAAATACCATTTTAAGAGTTCCTCAAGGCACACGCACGCATATTTGCATCAATTTACGGGATACACGAAAATAAAATTCCAGCCTTCACCTAATTCGTCCCCTTCCAGAATCGTGACATTCCAAGGAAAAATCTATTGCGGGTTGGAGAGGTGAGGTAGCACATACGTGAGGTACACACAATCCCCCCGTGGTTGTTGTTTGTCAGGGTGTGGAATGTTTAATTTCGACCCCTCTCCTTCACATCCACGGTGTGGTGAATACGGAGTAAGCAAATTTCTATTGAGGCTGGTCGAGCCCCTTGGAGATGTCTGTCTGTGCCTGGTTGGGCTTATCTTGGTAGGGCGGGCATGGTTGTTGGGCATGCAAATCCGGCAAGGCTTTTAATGCGACAGCTTGGAATCTGCGTGGGAACAGCGTGGGTGGAAGTTTTGGGATGAGATTCTTAAAGGAGAAATGTACTTTACGGAAAACTCGAGTAGGAGCAATGGACAAAATTCGAACTGTTTTTAATTTGAAAATTGCGAGTTTAACTTAACTTTTGAAAATGTATAGAAAAATTGCACACTTGATTATATATATCAAATATCCAAGCCAAGTGATTTTTAAAAATTTACAGTCAACACAGGACCATCAAACAAAATTTAATGGTATTTTTACGAAACCAAGCAAAAAACGAAAATATTCCAGACAAGGCCTAGTTTTCAGGATTTACATAATATTTTAAAGTTAAATAGAACGAAGTGGCACAAGTCGACCATATGGGGCAAGAGGAACAACCGTTCGTAATACCGTATTTTTTACTATTTTGATTATTTCCAGTATGAGGAATTGTTGTTAGCAATGCAATTAGTTGATTCTACTACCACATAACCACCAAAACGACGTAAACGCCACGAGGCATAAGATTGAATGAAGTTTTTTCAAAACCTTTGTTTTCTTATAATATTTGAAAAGTACAAAATAAGGCTTAGTATTCTTTTTAAGGCTCATTTTATCAACATATATTTTTTCCTAGATCACCAATGATTTGCACCAATTATAAAGTATGTTTTATTATTTCGTTGTTTTTGTTGAAAGCTTTTAAAAAACTTTGTATAAGTGGAAAAAAATATAAATTGCTGCAAAAACCTATTTTATTGGGATGTTAATGCATAAAAGTACTTAACAATCGATAAAAACTTACTTTAAAAAATGTTCATACAAAGTATAGAGCAATTCCAGCTCAAATCAGGATTTTTTCTGGTACTTTTGTACCTGACCCTCTCCGATTTCAATGAAACTTTGTAGACATGTTATCCTAGGCCTATATAAGCCATTTTTGTGTATATGGAGCCAATAGTACTCGAAAATAACATTTGGGAAGAGCGTAAGGTATTTAAATATTTTTATATTTTGCAATTACTGTATCTCGAAGCCGTTGCGTCGTATCAAAAAGTGGTCAAAGACAAACTTGTAGGAAATTGGACGGGCTTTCTGAAAGAAAATACACTGAAACAAAAGTACAGTTTATGAGCTTTTTTGATTTTTAATCCTAAAACTTAAATTTAATGGTGATGTCACGATTTTTCAAAATTTTTGAGGAAATAGCCTCAGAGGTTACAAAAAGACTGACGAAAAATGCAGGATGGTATGTCTCTCCTAAAAAAATACAAAAATCATTTACAAAAACTGTTTTTTTTAATCTAAACGTTAAAATTTTCAAAAACCGGTAGTGGGAATCGATTTCCCAGACAATTTTACAAAAAAGTCTCCATATTGACTATTGTCCTATGTCCAATCCTTGGGAAGATACAGCGGTTTTAAAAATAAAAATGTGGAAAAAATTGTTTTTTATTGTGGTTTGTGGCAATTTCTATATGACAGACTTGGTTTTTCAGTCTCGTAATTATTTTTACCGGAAAGCTCGTCCAATTTACCATAAGTTTGCCTGTGACAGCTTTTTGATTTGACTCGTTTTGATATTTACGTAAGCTAATTTACTATTCAGGTTTCTACCACACTGAAAAAAATATTCTATTTTCAGTTATTAACAATGTAATTTAGCTTATATCTGTGAGCCCTTACATCCAATTGAAATGCTGTCGAAGACAAACTTATGGGAAACTGGACGAGCTTTCCGGTAAAAATGTTTACGAGACTGAAAATCAAGTTTGTCATATAGAAATTGTCAAAAACCATCGAAAAACCTATTATTTCAACATTTTTATTTTTAAAACCGCTGTAACTTAACAAGGTATGGACTTAGGACAGTGGTCAATATGGAGACATTTATGTAAAATTGTCTGGAGAATCGATTCCCGTATTCGGTTTTTGAAAATTTCGGTGTTCAGAACACTTTTCAAAAAAACAGTTTCAGTAAATGATTTTTGTATTTTTTAGGTGAGTTGCTCTATCCTGAATTTTTCGTGAGTCTTTTTGTAACATCTCAGGCTATTTTCACAAAAAAATTGAACGAAGAAATATCATAGAAGTGTCATGTTTTTTCTTTCAGTGTATTTTTTTCAAAAAGCCCGTCTAATTTCCTACAAGTTTGCCTTTGGCCACTTTTTGATACAATGCGATACGATGTGAAATATTTAAATTACGAAATACAAAAATATTTCAAACACTTACGCCCTTCTCAAATGTCATTATCGAGTGAAACTGGCTCCATATACACAAAAATGGCTTATATAAGCGTAGTATAACATGTCTACAAAGTTTAACTGAAATCGGAGAGGGTCCGGTACAACCGATTTCCTATTTGGCATAGAATTGCCATTTATATTTTGCATTAAGATGAAAAAAAAAGTGATCAGAAATGGTTTTCAATCGTGTTTTTACCGTTGTACATAAAAATTGTCATAGGGTTTTACGACTCTATTCTACACGAAGACAGAGCGGCCGCCAACAAAAATGCTTGGAACGGACTCAAAATTGGAGGGGAGGTTCCCTGGCCAAAATAATCAGACCCATATTTTTACCCCCCTAAGCCGGGTTAGGGTGGTCAAAAAATGTAAATTGTCATCAATTTTCACAAAAACCACACTTTCAAATAATAAATCATAACTCCGCGACATTTTACTCGATTTTAACTGTCTTGAATTTGATTTCATTTTGGCTTTAAAGAAATAAATGTATGGAATTTCGAAAATCTAGCCTAACATTTTAAAAAGTCGTATAAAACTTTAAAATTCCGTTTTGGCGGTGTCTGGACCAAAAAGCTTATGTCTGGAAATATTTTTATTGGATTTCTTGGGAAAATTTTAGTACTCTAAATGGGAAGAGTGTATTAGATATGATTTTTTTTTTGAAAATAAAGACTGGGTTTTCTGACGCGCCGAGCGCAAAAATAAGCAAATGACGAAAACTAGACAAATTCTACTTTTTTCACAAACCCTGCAATAACTTTAGAATTTTAATGCTAACCTATACTTTTTGAGGACTAAAATTTTCGTAATTAAAAGGCGCAACTTTGAGAATTTGGTTCTCGCTAAATTTTTAAGTTGTCACAGGTTTAGCGATAAAAGTAGTTTTTTGTATTAATGTTTTCATAATTTTCCCGTTCTACTGCGTTGTTTGTTGTGTGATTCTGTGAACGTATCACATTTCACAGAATCTACAGGGGATGAGGGATGCGTGGACATACCATACTGAACGCGCTGATTTTTTTATTTCATGGTTGTTTTTAGTGTAATGAATATCATTAAGTTTTTCGATTATATTTCATATGAGCAATTCCAGCCCAAAACAGGAATTTTTTAGGTACTTTTTTCTCGACTCTCTCCGATTTCAATGAAAATTTGTAGACATGTTATCCTACGCTTATATAAGCCATTTTTATGTATATGGAGCCAGTTCCACTCGATAATGACATTTGAGAAGGGCGTAAGTGTTTTAAATATTTTTGAATTTCGTAATTTAAATATAGCTGTATTTCGAAGTCGTTGCATCGTATCAAAAAGTGGTCGAAAACAAACTTGTAGGAAATTTGACGGGCTTTCCGAAAAAAATACACTGAAAGAAAAAAACACTCCACTTTTATGAGATTTTTTGATTTTTAAGTTTAAAAGTCAAATTTGAAGGTGAGCCCCCGATTTTATTTCGTTCAAAAATTTTGTGAAAGTAGCCTAAGATGTAACAAAAAGACTCACGAAAAATGCAGGATGGAGCAACTCACCTAAAAAAATACAAAAATCATTTACTGAAACTGGTTTTTTTCAAAAGAGCTCTAAACATCAAAATTTTCAAAAACCGAACACGAGAGTCGATTTTCCAGACAATTTTACATAAAAGTTTCCATATTGACCATTGTCCTAAGTCCAATCCTTGTGAAGTTACAGCGGTTTTAAAAATAAAAATGTTGAAAAAATTGGATTTTTGATGGTTTTTGGCAATTTCTATATGACAGACTTGATTTTTCAGTCTCGAAATATATTTACCGGAAAGCTCGTCAAATTTCCCATAAGTTTGTCTTTGACCACATTTCAATTGGATGTATGGGCTTACAGATATTAGCTAATTTACTCTCCAGGTTACCATACTACACTGAAAAAATATTATGTTTTCAGTTATGAGCAATGTAATTAGCTTATATCTGTAAGCCCATACATCCAATTGAAATGTGGTCAAAGACAAACTTATGGGAAATTGGACGAGCTTTCCGGTAAATATATTTTCGAGACTGAAAAATCAAGCCTGTCATATAGAAATTGCCAAAACACATAAAAAAACCAATTTTTTCAACATTTTTATTTTTAAAACCGCTGTAGCTTCACAAGGATTGGACTTAGGACAATGGTCAATATGGAGACTTTTATGTAAAATTGTCTGGAGAATCGACTCTCGTGTTCGGTTTTTGAAAATTTTGATGTTTAGAGAACTTAAAAAAAAACAGTTTCAGTAAATGATTTTTGTATTTTTTATGGTGAGTTGCTCCATCCTGATTTTTTCGTGAGTCTTTTTGTAATATCTAAGACTATTTTCACAAAAATTTTGAACGAAAAAAAATCGTGGGTTCACCTTCAAATTTGACTTTTAAACATAAAAATCAGAAAATCTTATTAAAGTGAAGTGTTTTTTTCTTTCAGTGTATTTTTTTCGGAAAGCCCGTCAAATTTCCTACAAGTTTGTCTTTGACCACTTTTTGATGCGATGCAACGGCTTCTAGATACAGCATTATTTAAATTACGAAATACAAAAATATTTCAAACACTTACGCCCTTCTCAAATGTCATTATCGAGTGTAACTGGCTCCAGAGCAGTTCTCTAGGATTTCGGTCATTCGATTTTTTTTGTATTTTTTAATCCGACTGAAACTTTTTTGGTGCCTTTGGTATGCCCAAAGAAGCCATTTTGCATCATTAGTTTGTCCATATAATTTTCCATACAAATTTGGCAGCTGTCCATACAAATATGATGTATGATAATTCAAAAATCTGTATCTTTTGAAGGAATTTTTTGATCGATTTGGTGTCTTCGGTAAAGTTGTAGGTATGAATACGGACTACACTGGAAAAAAATGATACACGGTAAAAAAAAATTGGTGATTTTTTTATTTAACTTTTTATCACTGAAACTTGATTTGCAAAAAAACACTATTTTTAATTTTTTTTATTTTTTGATATGTTTTAGAGGACATAAAATGACAACTTTTTTTTTTTTTTTTTTTTTTTTTTTTTTTTTTTTTTTTTTTTTCAACTCGGTAAACTCAAAATTTTCAATATTTACTTACGGGGACCATTTTTTTGATTAACAGAAGCTCAGAACATGATTCTGAGTCGATATGTATACGTGAAGGTGGGTCTAGGACGTAGAATTAAGAAGTTCATTTTTCGAGTAATTTTATAGCCTTTCCTCAGTAAGGTGAGGAAGGCAAACAGAAATGAAGATTATTGAAAATAAAGTAAACAAAATCTTTCTGGTGGCCATTCTAAAAAAGTATTGTCCGTAATATTTGAAGTTTTAGAATCAAGGTCCCCGTAAATATTGCAAATTTTGAGTTTACCGAGTTGGAGACATACGCAGTGTTTGTTATGAATTTAAAAAAAATATTTTTTTTTAACATCAAACCTCATTTTAATGTGATGAGATGTTTTAACAAAAAAATAAATGTTGAGCCGAGGTTGGATGGTGATTCACCACCCTGTTCAATAGATTTCCAGATTTTGTGATTTATTTTTGCATTTGTGTATGAATCTCGAGTTCTTGACACTTTCTTCTTCTCGGAAATGTTCATGCTAATATGCATCCCCTTTCCTCTTTTTCTCTCACCCACAAACACGGTGATATTCCGTGTTCACCATAATGGCACGCATGGGAATTTGCTAAAAAATAAAACTTATGTTTTGCATGGCTAACACGTCGTCCTAGTTTCCCTAGAGGCGTTTTTATTCGCCAGCGCAATATTACTACTACTTGCTAAGAGAAAGTTTATGGAAAATGTTTAGTAAGTAGAATTTCGACTCCAAAAAGGGGAAAACAAAAAAGTGCGGGAGAACCACACACACCATCGAGACAATGTAGCAGCAAGAAAAGCTCGGAAAAGAAACGGAAGATAATTGTCGCATTTGACTGGTCCCATGTTGGTTCTCGATAGTGCAGAACGAGAAAAACTTTTTTCTTTTCGATTTTATTTCTCCCCTCAGTTTTTCCCAGAGTTGCTACCCAACTGGCCAAAGCAACACTGCCCGCGAACAATAGAAGGACAGTTGAGCGCAGAACGGAGTTTTACTTCTTCAGCGAAAATGCAACGGACGGGGCAAGGAACAAGGAAAACTTTTCTAACGATTGCAAAACATGTTGACCGGAAACGGATCAATGTTGCCAACTTTATCGCCCGGCAGCAAAAGAAGCGCTCACCCAAATCGGCAAATCGATTCAAAAGACGAGGAACGAAAAGTAATTTCTTTCTCGGGGGTTGGTCAACCTTATTAAAAGTGCAGTTTTTGCTTTCGTTGTTGTCGTCGCTCGAGCAAGGTAACAAAACCATTTCTGCAGACGTCTGGAGTGGCTTTTTTGCAGATAAAAAACGATCATAACGATCGGATTACCGCCGTAATAAGGTCAACGTTGCTGCCGCTGCAAAGCTCAGCAGAATTATATATTTTTTATAATAGTCAACATCAAACGAATTGGATTTTTTTTTGCTTCTGAGCAAAACTTCAAGTTGAGATAATCGTTGCAGGGGAGAAACGCAGAAGGAGTGTGCTTTACCGATAGGATCCTTTCATAAAGTTCTATTCGTTGGAGCTGGATTATCGAGCAATTTTTCCTTTGAATTTAAAAAAGAAATGAGGATTGTAACGTTGGGTAAAGCGGAAAGGGAAAATGGAAATTAAGTTGCATTGATTCATAAAAACTATCTGAAAGACCATAAATAAAATAAATAATGAAATTCCAAAAACAACTGAGCAATTCCCTTCGAAATTGATCTTTTTTTAAATTTAAATCTTTGTGTTTTTTAATCCCGTTGAAACTATTTTGGTTCCCTTCGGTATGCATAAAGAAACCATTTTGCATTATTAGTGTGTCCAAATAATTTTCCAAATTTGACAGCTGCCCATACAAAAATGATATATGAAAATTCAAAAATCTGTATCTTTTGAAGGAATTTTTGATCGATTTGGTGTCTTCGACAAAGTTGTAGGTTTGGATAAGTGCTACACTGGAAAAAAATGATACACGGTAAAAAATTGTGATTTTTAATTGCACTTTTTGTTACTAAAACTTGATTTGCAAAAAACACCATTTTTATTTTTTTTTATTTTCTGATATGTTTTAGGGGACATCAAATGCCAACTTTTCAGAAATTTCCAGAACGGGCAAAAAATCTTTGACCGAGTTATGAATTTTTGAATCAATACTGAATTTTTCAAATAATCGAAATCGAAAAGTGAGACCATTAGTTGCAGAGATATCGACGTTAGAAAATTGTGGGTTGTTTGGGTGAGGCTTAGAAAACATAAATTTTCCTGTTTTTAAACCTTTGCATGGCAATATCTCTGCAACTAAGAGTCGCATCAATTAAGTCCAAAAAAGCAAAATATTGAGAATTTTCTCAGTCAATTTTTCAATTTTTCTAAAAAACGAATTAAAAAAGTTACCGAAAAATGGTTATAACTTGAAAACGGTGCACTTTATCAAAATTTGTTGGTTGCAAATTCGATATTACATCGAAAAATGAAGTTGAAAAATTTTGCGACCAACGTTTATTTTTTTTTGAAAAAATCAGTATTGATTCAAAAATTCAAAATTCGGTCAAAGATTTTTTGCACAACCTAATTTAATCAAAAATCACCAATTTTTACCATGTATCATTTTTTTCAGTATAGTGTAGTACAACTTTGCCGAATCGATGAAAAAATTCCTTCAAAAGATACAAATTATCAACAAATTATTGAATTTCATACACCATTTTGGTATGGACAGCTGCCAAATGTGTATGGAAAATTATATGGACAAATTAATGATGCAAAATGGCTACTTTGGGCATACTGAAAGCACCATAAAGGTATCAGCCGGATTTAAAAATACAAAAATTAAAATTCAAAAAATAAGACCAACCTCAACATTCTTTAAATGTAATTTTTGAGTCAAATGTCCATGTGTGTAGTCGATTATTATTTTTATATTGCATTACTTTTCAATACAAGTGATTCAAAGTTCAACTTTTCAGGAGTCAACTAAGGGGTAACTTTTGAGGAATGGAACGACCCCATTTTTGGAACATTCGAAAAAAGATATGTTTTTTTCTATAATTTGTAGCCTGAAATGATTTTTGTGTCAAAAGGCGTAATTAAAATTCGGGAAAACGTATTTTTCATCAAAAAATACAAAAATTGTTTGAATAATTAAAAAAAAAATTCGTTACTCAACTATAAAAAAATTGGCACGTTGAATTTTTTGGGAAATTGAATGTTCTTTTCAAATCTGCAATAACCCAGAAGGGTAATTTTTATCATTTAGAACAAAAATTTTCATTTTAAAATTTCGTGTTTTTTGTAACTTTTTAGAGTGTAACAATATTATTGCTTGTAAACATTATGAGTTAACGCGATTTCACGAAAAAAAATTTTGGTTTTGATGTTAAACATTCAGAAAAAAAATTCAAAATCCAAAATGAAATTGTTTCACAAAAAGTTAAATTTCCAAAACAGGTCTTATTTTTTTATATGCTTTAAGCGGTCCAAAAAGGGTAAATTTTTAGCCACAGATATGTCTAGACAAATAACGTTTTATTGATTAATTATTTTTATAATGTTAGTTCGTTGCAAATATTTTTCAAAGTCTATGTGCCCCCCCCCCCCCCCCTCAAAATTAGTTCGAAAAATCCGGGGACAAAAAAATATTTTTTCAAAAAACAACAAAATTTTAATGAAAATAGAAGTTGAATCAATTGTGCCAAAATAACAGAATCGAATAACAACACTTTTCAAAATAAATTCTGAAAAGTTCTACTTTTCAGCACTGAAATGGGTGCTGAAAAGTTGAACTTTTCAGCACTTGTTTCGAAAAGTAACACTTTTCAACATTTATTTTATTTAAACGATTTATTGACAAAATACGTGAAAATTTTACTTAAAATTTCACTCAATGGGTGTTTTTCGGAATTGCAAAAAAGGTTGTATGGAACTCGTTGCAAAACTTGATATTTTCAGCACTCGTCGTATTTATCCAACTCGGTGAACCTCGTTGAATAAATGTACGACTCGTGCTGAAAAAAACTCCTTTTTGCAACTTGTTGCATAAACTACTATTTCTGCATTGATTATCATATTAAGCATGCTTGGGCTTGATTAAAAATATTTTGAATTTTTATGAAATTTTAATGCACAGCACCGCAAAAACTGTTTTTATCGCAAAAATTAAAATTTTCGTCAATACTTAGATATTTTGAAAACTTATGATTGCAAAACAATTGGACAAGTGTAAAATGCATTTTGAAACACTTTTTTTTCTTTAAATGTTGAAACCCTGGCTCGTAAATTAAATTTTTAAGTTTTTTTTTACTTGTTTGCCCCTTGCCACGACTTTGGTCAGAGGTGAGGGACATAAACTTCACAAAATATTTGCAACGGCCTTAATGATTTAAAAAAAAATATAGCAAATTCAAACTTGCAGTTATACAGTTATGCACTTTAATAAATCAGGTAGAGAAATTGTTGTTTTTATAAATACTGTTCATGTATGCCCGTTACGAAGTCCTGGTATAAAATTCAAGTATTAAAAAATCTTGAAAACTGTTTTTCACAGCTTTGTATCTAATAAGTTCAAACCATTTCTAGCAGTTTTCTTATGAACACCCTGCTTTCAAAGCATTTATTTTTATAGAGCAAGAATTTGCAAAATATTGACGTTCCAGTTGAATAAAAAAATGCGACTATATAATCAATTATAATGTGATACTTCTAAATAATAGAAAGCACACAATTTTAGAAAAAATGATTTAATTTAAATGGTACATTTTGAATTAATAACATGCAATCAAAAAAATACCTAGCGTGACGCCACAGTCTCGCAAACCCCCCCTCCCACCTACGTCACATCTTGTCACACCTACGGTAACCCCCCCTCCCCCCAAAGAGCGTACGTATTTTATGGATGACGCCCAAATGGTTTCAAAAATCTAAACAATTTATCTGAAGAAAAAAGAAAAAAGAAGATTTTTTTTTTAAAAGTTTTTCCAGGTCTGCAGACTTAATTTTTATTGAATTTTTTGCCATTAAATTAAATAAAAATTTCTGAGAGGATATAAAACTATCTTGAACAACCATGCTCCCACACGATGATTGCATAGCATTTATTCCCAAATTTACCATTTTATTTATTGGCTGGGAAATTAGGGCGTAATTGGTCAATTTAATAGTTATTGTAATAGCTCTGATGTGCAATTTGAGGTTTTAAAAATCGAGGGGTGCGCATGGTTTATAATTTTATTTATTGGGAAGGGAATTCACTAAAATTTAAATCTGTTGCTTGGAGCTTGTTCAAGGAGCTCAAATCTACCAAACCTAAACGAAATTCAAGCGTTTACTTACATCAACTTCAAAAATGTCGAATTGTGAAATCCATCACTTGAATTGATACTATTGTTTTGGCAATTTTTTGTTCTGAAAAGTGAAACATGAAAATTTGTGATTAAAACTGGTGGCTATGGTAAGTTTTATAATTTCAAGAGTACTCAAAACTAATGATTCTTACTTTCTTCTTGGTAACTATTATAAGCTTTTTTTTGTAAACTAGACGTTCCCGAGCGTACCTGGGAAAAAAAAAACTTGAAACTTTTTCAGCAACACATCATCACGCCTCACCAACTAGCATAATTTGAGTCACCCACGATAGGGGGGAGATGTCCTGTGTCTTCGGGTCGGTCCTTTCTTAAGCTGTTGCATCCCCAGAGAAGTAGTTTTTCTCCACACACACAGAACCAGCTTGTTAGCTGTTGTTGTTGGTGAGCAGAAACTTTTCTTTTTTCCCTGGCCAAAACTTTACCAGATTGTCCTAGCACCTTTTGCAAATCCCTCGTGTGGTGTATTTGTAGGTACTGCTTGTGTGTGTGTGTGTGTGTGAAAAAGTACTGGCAAGACCAGAATTGCTCATGGCGCTCGTTAAAAGTTACAACTTGCTCCCCCAGAAGTGGGATGCTTTGAGGTAGGACCAAAGGGGAGAAAGTTGTTCTTGGATATACTTTTCCTATACCGGGGCACTTCTGGTTTTCTGGAAAAGAAGAAAAATTGCTCTTGTGGCTGTGGCTGTGTGTGTTGGTTCAGGACTCAAGTGTATCATTTTCTGCTGACAACTTTCCCGATGCCATCAAGGTCCTGGAGCTCAAGTGGTTAAGTTTGTGAGGTGTGAATGATTTGAAAAAATATACACAACTTTACTACGGATCGAGGCTGGAATGATTGATGTGGAGCAATATTAGTTTGATTTGCTTCTTCTTCATTAATGGGGGTGGAATATTAGTAACTGATAAAGTTTTCCTGCCATATATTGCTGTTTGATTACACGTGAAATCGAGAATCGATCAGAACAGTTCCGAGTTAGAAGAGGTGGAAGCAAAGTTTGCCTATTTATTTTCTCGACACGCTGATAGAGGTCATTTTCCTTACTGGTTAAATCTTTCTATGGTATACATCCATCAAAATACATTTCAACATTAATTTCAGTTTAGGTGTATCCGATTATTTTCGAAAGAGATAACATAATCAAGCTTAGAATGAATTTTAAAAGCAGTCTCTGCCAACTTACGCAAAATCGGAAAATGTTGCTTCGACCTCTTTTTGATTTGCAAGAAACTTTCGAATCCCGGGCCCGGGTGACAAAAACATTAAATAAAATTTGTACCAGCCTTATTTTTTCAATAAAAAAATATTTTATAAAGGACAAGTACCCTTGCAAAAAAAATATTTTCGAAAAACTGAGAAAATTTTCTTCATTTTCTGTTTTAGCCTTTGAGCCCAGAAAACAATATGTTAATCGAAAAAAGCAGAAAATTTCACAGCAGTTTGATAATTTAACATTGAAAATTTAATCAAAAGTGTCAGAGATATCATCCATTGCAAAATGAGGTATAACTTGGTGACACTGACAATAACAAATTGTACACAAATTTGCAACCTTTAAATTCATTAACTCACTAACCAGCACAAAAACAGCAGTCCGATTAACTAAGTCAGAAAAAAATAAAAAATAAACAGCTTTTCGAATAAACAGTTTCGGGTGTGCTTTTCTTCAAGAAATATATAAACATAATACAAACGAAAATTGTTACCTGCACGGTTGAGGTGGAATGACCCATAAATAGGGTGATTTTTCGCGGAAGCCGCGTAATCCGTGAAATTTGCCGTTGACCGTGAAATTTCGTAAATACCGTGAAATTTCGCGAAATTCTTATTAATTAATTCACTAATTGTCCCTAAGTGTATTTAAACCTCGAGTTTTTTTTATTTAAGGTGAACACAAGAATTAGGACAGGCATTTTGAAACTCATTTTCGAAAATATTGTTTATTACTATGTTTTACGAAAAGTTCCAGCGAAATAAGCTTTGGTTGTAACATGACTTGGATAATACAATTTGACGTTCAAAGCATGATTTAACATTTCACACAAAATGTGAACGGACGATTTTCAAAACTGCAAAGAAAAAAACTGCAGAGCAGTTTTGCTATTTATTTTTGAATCTCTGTAAAAAGGAAATTTTGTACAAAAATATAGTTGTTTATGTTTTAAGAAATTGTTTTAAGCACGTTGCAACATTTTCTAATTTTCTTGACTTATCAATAACAAATCGTCACTTTTGTGCTATCTTGTGACACGTCCTATCTTTTTACAGCAGACGCGTCACAATATAGCACCCAAGCGACGAAATGGTAAACAAATGGCATCGAAAAGCTGTGATTATTTTTTATTTATATTGAAGGATGTACTTCGTTTTAAATAATAGTAAAATTGAGATGGTTGAATAGTAAATTCCTATAGTAAAAAACACATTTTTGCGTTAATTTTAGGCAGATTTTTGAGTACCGCGAAATTGCCGTGGAATTCCAATTTTTTGAAGTTGGCATGCCGCGTAATTTCATTTTTTTCGCCGTAAAAAATCACTAGCCCTACAGTAATGCTTCAAGAAATGAAAACGCAAAATATCAACGAGTTTATGAAAATATTTATTTTCCTACACTTTTATGTCATTTATGAGCAATTCTCTGAGGTTTAGGTCATTCGATTTTTTTTAATCCGGCTGAAACTTTTTTGGTGCCTTTGGTATGCCCATAGAAGCCATGTTGCATCATTAGTTTGTCCATATAATTTTCCATACAAATTTGGCATAAAAACTTGATTTGCAAAAAACGCTATTTTTATTTTTTTTTATTTTCTGATGTGTTTTAGGGGACATCAAATGCTAACTTTTCAGAAATGTCCACATTGTGCAAAAAATCTTTGATCTAGTTATGAATTTTTGAATCAATACTGATTTTTTTAAAAAATCGAAATATTGGTCGCAACATTTTATCAACTTAATTTTTTGATGTAAAATCGAATTTGCAATCAAAAATTACTTTATTGAAATTTTGATAAAGTGCACCGTTTTCAAATTATAGCCATGTTTGGGTACCTTTTTTGAGAAAAGTCGTAGTTATTTTTTAAAAATTAGTGCCCATGTTTGCACACTTAAAAAAATGTTTCTTGAAAAGCTGCGAAAATTCTCTATATTAAGCTTTCTTTCTTTCTTTTACTTTGTTGCTGAGATATTGCCACGTAGAGGTTTGAAAACAGGAAAATTTACAGACAAACAACCCACCATTTCCTAATGTTGATATCTCAGCATCTAATGGTCCGATTTTCTATGTTAAATTATTAAAAATTCGTGAAATTTTCCGATCTTCACGAAAACATTATTTTCTTTTTTTAATCGAGACTAACATTTTAAAAGAGCGTAATATTGAATTTTTGGTTCTTTTGAAATGTTAGTGTTGATAAAAAAAATATTGTTTTCATATTGTGAAGATAAAAAAAATTGCGACCATTATCTCGGTTTTTTGAAAAAAATATTATTGATTCAAAAATTAATAACTCGGTCAAAGATTTTTTGCACATTCTGGAAATTTCTGAAAAGTTTTCATTTTATGTTAATAAAAATAGTTTTTTTTGCAAATCAAGTTTTTGTGACTAACAATGAAATTAAAAATCACTAATTATTTTTTACCGTGTATCATTTTTCCAGTGTGGTCCTTATCCATACCTACAACTTTGCTGAAAACACCAAATCGATCAAAAAATTCCTTCAAAAGATATAGATTTTTGAATTTTCATAAATCAATTTTGTATGGACAGCTGCCAAATTTGTGTGGAAAATTATATGGACAAACTAATGATGCAAAATGGCATCTTTAGGCATATCGAAGGCACCAAAAAAGTTTCAGCCGGATTTAAAAATACAAAAATTAAAATTAAAAAAAAATCGATTTCGTAGAGAATTGCTCTTACCGTAATCTGGGGTGAATCGGGACTACAGTCTGAATAGGGACAGCAGTTTTTAGAGCACTGAAAGCTTTTATATTTGGAAATGGATGTACACATTTTGTTGGCTTGAGTCTTTTCTAACCGAAACCAACCAGAAAAATCAAAATATTGTGCTCCAACATGGTTAAAACTGCTGTCCCAATTCGCCCCATGTGTCCCGATTGACCCCAGTTTACGGTATGTCTTTTGCTGATCTGTTCAACTTTACTGTTTAACATCAGTCAGGCCATTGCACATTTTGCTTGAAATTTTTGTCCGCTCTTTATTATTTCTGCAACAAAATCGGGAATCTTACTAAATTATCGGCTGAAATTTTAATTTGCCATTGAAAAACTTGTAAATCAATTGTAAATCAATCAGATTGATGTTGGAAACGAATATTTAAGCAACAACACATTTCCAATTTTTCAGGAGGATGAACACTGATTTTTCATAAATGCCTTGGACTTTTTCGCCATTGTTCTAGTAGAGAACAGAACAAATCTGACTTTTTTTCATAAAGGTCTCAATTTTGGTGTACAGTTAAACCTCGCATAGTACGCAGGCGTTACGCTTTGTATTTCTTCGATTACTCTTAAACGACACAATATTTTTGCAATCTTTTTTAAGCAACTTGTTCGTCTTGTTCCAATCTACAACAGCTTAAAAAAGATTGCAAAAATATTGTGTCGTTTAAGAGTAATCGAAGAAATACAAAGCGTAACGCCTGCGCACTATGGTTTAACTGTATCTCATTACATTTTTGAAATGGAAATGTTTGACAGTCAATTTAAAAAAAATTAAGGTTAGGTTTCCTCAGATTAAGTTTAATAAAAAAAATATAAGAATGATAGTTTTGTGATTTGTAAGTAATTGCGAAATCCGTTACTTGCTAGTTTTAAAATTGCATTTTTAGTTTACACTGTATTATTCAACATTGTATTCAGACAATGTTAGGTGAATTTGAGGTTTCGTAATTTTTATTTACATAAATCCACTCTATGTTGTTTCAATTAGTCATGCAAACCACATGACTTCGCTTAGCTTCAAAGCCATTATATTGCAGACATGACTTATTTAAGCTCGTTCTTCAAGAAAATTTGTTTTACGGATTCACGCATCCGGATGAAAGCTGAACAAACAATAGTGATGCGTTAAATCCCTCCTCGCTCTAAGCTCATAAATATACCCTTGTTGTCTGGCATCGATGACGTCAACTATTTATGAGGGAAGATTAGAATGACTTGATAATTTAATTAAATATTGTTTTTTTTCCTGGACTTCAATTGATTCCATCAGCTACACCTCATTAATCACCTGAGCGGTGTTCAAGTTGATTACCCGTCTGAAAAATCTCACTCTGGGACACCCTAACGCCTGGGAGCCGCCTGTTTGCCTAATGTAACGTCAATCATCCTCATCAGACTGGATTTAACGCGATGTGACGTCCCCGGAGCTACACATAATCCATTCCGTTAGCCACACGCACACGCACACAGAAACACACACACCCTCCCCATCCAAGCAGATTTATCCTCGAGAAGCTTCCGGCTAAAGCCGACTAGTCAGTCGTCGACTCCGACAGCCTCCCCGCAGACTAGGAGCAAGCTCAAGAAAGTGCGGAATGTTGCGGATCGATAACGATTTGATGGCATCGCGCGTATCACAGCCCCAGATGGATGTGTGTGGGTCGACCGCGGGGGTAGGAGTGTTTACTTTTTTTTAGGATAAGACATTCTGCGCTCTTTTTTTCGGGGAAAATTATGGCCAAGACGTTATTACCTTCTTGCGTATCCTCGGGGCTTAAAGGCAGCGTGCTGCCTGATGCGGAAGCTCAACCTTATCAATAAGTGATGGATGGATTTCCAGACGAATGATACACTTTTGATCTGTGAGCAGCAGTACTGGGTTGAATGTTCAGCGGATATTGTATTAAAGGGTTAATGTGTTCACTGGGTTTGAAAAGCTTTTTTTTTTGCAAATAAAGCAAACGTGTAAGGATTCACTGATGTGGTAATCAATCTATTACTATATAAGGGTTATTCTCCGCCAACTCACACAGCAGTTGCCCCGACCCCTCTACGATTTGCGTGGAACCTTGTCCTTAAGGGAAACTTTTGTTCCTGAATCCGAATCAGAATTCCGTTTTTTGATATCTCGTGACGGAGGGGCGGTACGACCCCTTTTTATTTTTGAACATGCGAAAAAAGAGGTGTTTTTCAATAATTTGCAGCCTGAAACGGTGATGAGATAGAAATTTGGCCTCAAAGGGACTTTTATGTAAAATTGAGCGCTCAACGCGAAAACCCGAAAAAAACGTATTTTTTAACAAAAAAAAAAAACATAATAAAAGTTTCCAAAAACTCTGTAATTTAACGTTACTCTACTGTATATTTTTCGGAACATGTCATTTTAAGAGAGATTTAATATACTTTTCGAATCTACATTAATCCAGAAGGGTCATTTTTTCATTTAGAGCAAAATTTTTAATTTTAAAATGTTGTGTCTTTTTTAACTTTGCAGGGTTATTTTTTAGAGTGTATCAATGTTCTACAAAGTTGTAGAGCAGACAATTACAAAAATATTTATACATATATAATCATAAGGGGTTCGCTTATAATCATCACTAGTTATCGCGATTTTACGAAAAAAAGTTTTGAAAAAGGTTTTCGTTGTTGATCATGGCTTGGGTTAGTGAACAGTGTGAAATTCGTGAAATTTCACTATGTCCACGAAATCCCGTGAAATTCAAGGATATTCGAAAATCAATTGCATAA
The DNA here is from genome assembly GCF_016801865.2 of Culex pipiens pallens. Lineage (NCBI taxonomy): Eukaryota > Metazoa > Arthropoda > Insecta > Diptera > Culicidae > Culex > Culex pipiens. The sequence continues at coordinate 138,476,615 of NC_068938.1, read as the reverse complement.
TTTATTTATAAGCAATTCTCTATCAAAACCGCAAATGGATTTTATTTGTATTTTTTTGATTTGGCTCAAATTGTATTTTTTTTATTTAGCTCAAACTTTGCTATTTTATGTCATTGGTTTACCCATTCAAGTCTCCATACAATTTTGGCAGCTGTCCAAACAAAAATGGTACGTAAATATTCAAGCAGCTGTAAGTTTTGAGTGAATTTTCTGATCAATTTGGTGTCTTTTTCAAAGTTGTAGGTATTGTTGAGGACTATTGGAAAAAAATAATACACAGAAAAAATCTGCCGATTTTTCTATTAACTTTTTTTTTACAAAAAGTCAATTTCCCAAAATACGTATTTTTTGATTTTTGAGACTTTTTGATATGTTTTAGGGGACAAAAATCCGCAACTTTTGAGCCATAGAGAAGTATGATCAAAAAATCTGCCGCCAAGTTATGATTTTTTGAAAAAATGTGTTTTTTTTGGAAAAATCAATATTTAACAAAAAAAAAAATAAAAAAAAATAAAAATGACCTGATTTTATGAGCATGAGCATGAGCATGAGCATGGTTGACTGCCAATGAGCTGCTACTCCGTTATTGACAGATCAGCTGAAGTTAAACAATGAATCAAAAATGATCAGTGGGAGCCAACCATCCGTTCACTGTTTAACCTCTGAAGATCCCTACTTTATTAGTCAATACTGGCGCCCTCCCAAGAAGCCTGCAGTTCAACGAAAGGGAGGAATGTTAGTCCGATAGTTGAAGTTGCAGACTCATCAAGCACATAGTTTTTCGCTATATACTTGTTGATACCGCTTGAGACCGTTGAATCCACAGCATCTCCTTCAAGCATCACGTGATTAATATTTTTTTGGGTTAGTAGGATAAGGTATTGGCTTTTCGATGCCTCCCGAGCTACGACGCTATGGGGAGGACTTTCATAACAGACCCGTCGGCGAGCCTTCCGAGCAACGATGCTATGGGAATGTCTTTCTTGTTAGCACACAAAATCACTCACACACAGTTATTTTGCTCCGCTATTAACTTGACGATCCAAATTGTCAGTGCGTCTTTCGATCATTATATAGAAATGGCTTTTTCACCGCAAATAAATAAAACCTCGAAAAATGTAAACACAATCCACCCGACGCCGTGCCTTCCGATCAACGATGATATAGGAAGGGCTCTGAAAATCACTAAACAATAAATTAAGACACACACAATTCACGACAAAAGACACACAAAAAAATCACTTTTCACTCCGAATATTTTTTACACCACCTTTACAAATTATGCACTCACCCCATACGAACAGCGACACATAAGCACACACAAAAATGAATAATCACGACTTCGCGTCCCCACTTCCAGCGCACTATTGATGCTATTATTTAATTACCACAATCACTCACCCCATACGAACAGCGACACAAAAGCACACACAAAAATTAACCTGAATAATCACGACTTCGCGTCCCCACTTCTAGCGCAACAATAAAAAAAAAAAAACGACCTGATTTTATTATGTTAAACTGAATTTGCAATCGAAAAGTACTTAACAGATTTTTGGTAAAGAGCTCAGTTTTCAAGATATAGCCACCGAAAGTTTGATTTAAGCGACAAATTTTCAGTTTTTCGATTTTTAAATATAAGAAATTTGTAAAAAAGTGTTTTTTTATTTAAAAAAAAACAATATCTTAAAGTCGAGTGAAAATTGGTAATAATCTTAAAATAAAATTTACATTAAAGTAAGGGCGTCTAATTTTCCCGGGTTTCGAATTTCGCGGGAAACGGGAAAAATATTTTTTAAATCCCGGGAAATTTTTAAACAGTCGTAATATCTATGCTTTTATTATATTTGTTATGTTTTTCAAGTTTAAAATCATAGAATTAGCTCAATAACGTTAAGTGGTGATAATCTAAACTTAACAAGGACGACATTTTTAAATAGCTTAAAAGAAATTAAAAATTGATTTTTGTTACTCTTTGTTGTGCTTTTGATTTAAAATGATCTACATTTTTTTATTTAATGTGATTCAAATTAAATACGTAAGGCTTTCGTAATTATATTTCTTTTATATATTTAGTTATTTGACATGACTACAAAAACTTGAAAAAATTCTATGAAAATTACTTAAAAACAAGAAGCGACAACAAATAAAATGATACAAGTCAATATCAAATTTTAGATACTTTTTGAAGTTCATGTTTTATATAAATCGTCAACTGTGGAAAACAGTATGAATATGTACAGGAGATTTAAGAATAATAAATTTGGAATCGGTGGACTAATTGTTTTGTTCTTTGTTTGTTTGATTTATTATAGAGATTTTACACCATTGTGCATTCGTCTCTTCAAGGTGGATAGTAGAAGAGGAAAGTTTACAAAGTTTTTGATCACTTGTCTGTTTATATTTCAATAATTGATACCATGCCTTTTTTCTAACGATTTCTGTCTTAGTTTCAAATATTTACGGGCAAATTTGGATCTTAAATTATCAAGTTCTTTACTTTTTTCTTCGTCCTCTTCCTTCGAGGATTTAACCGTTAACTCATAACACTTATTGTAATAATATTTTGCTTGTATGGCATCTTCGTCTTCTTCATCTGTTGTTTCTTCTTCAGCCATCTCTCTTCGTTTTGTTCTTAAGTCGTAATCCGCGTCCAAATATGCTTGCGAGCGCTTCCGGGATTTGCAAGTGTGCTTAGAAAGCACGGTCTCGAATCCATCGTTAGATTCTTCGGCAATTTCACTTGTTTCCATTGCATTTTGGTCTGGTTTACTGTTGTTGCTTTTTCTGCTGCTGCTGCTGCTTGGCTCAGGTTCAGTCGGTGGTGTACTGCTTTTTTGGTTCACCTTTTTACTCGAATCCCCACATTTTTTGTTCTTTGCTTTGAGTTTGCAAAGCGATTTTTTGCCTATAATCGTCACTGCTGCAGCAGCGTTGTTTACAGTAATTGATTTCGGCGTTGGCTGTTTCAGCAACATCCGCAGGGTCCGAACTCCATTTGGGATCCCTGGGAAGGAGTTAATCCAGCGGTCGTTGGTGATGGTTAAAATTTCGCCGTATTTACTCATCACTTTGACTACGTCATCATTGCTTATGCCTAGAGGTAGGTCAAGCACACGAACTTCCGTAGCGTTGTTGTCCAGGTAAATCGGGATTTTGCAACCCTGATATACCAGAGGTTTGTCGATGATGGACGAGGCCATTGCTGAATCGGCGAACTGCAGCACGGCTATTCTTCTTCTATTGCATAATTGCAATGCTCGCAAGTTTTCTTGGTTTATTTGAAGGTCTGCGAGAAGTTTTTTTACAAGCTTTGGGCTTGGTTGGTTTTGGAGTTGACAAAAATCCAGAACCACACTGTTTTTGTCTACGGTGCACATTTTGAAAAAGCGGCGACGCGCACACAAACTGCGGACTGGTGTTGAGAATGCGACTTGTATTGTCGGCGGTTACTTTGCAACTGAATTGTTTTGTTCTGTTCTTGTTTTAACCAAAGTCAATAAAAACATTTTGCAAAAAAAATTGGTCCAGATTCCGGAAAATGATGAAAAAAAATGTATGTGATATTTGTTTCAAATTTAAAATCATTAATATAGGGTGTAATTTTGAATGTTTGGCCCTTTTGAAATGTTAGTCTTGATTTAAAGTTCTTGAAAGTATTGTTTTCGAAAAGATCGTAAAATTTCACGAATGTTTCATATTTTAACATTGTAAATCGAACCATTAGTTGATGAGATATCGACGTTAGAAAATGGTGGGTTGTTTGGGTGAGACTTAGAAAACATAAATTTTCATGTTTTGAATCCTTTGCATGACAATATCTCAGCAAATAAGGGTCGTATCAACAAAATTCAAGAAAGTTAAATTTAGAGAATTTTCTTAGCTTTTCAAAAATGTTTTTTTTTTCAAAGGTGGGCAAACATGTGAACTTATTTGAAAAAATTAAAACTGCGACTATTTTCAAAAAAGTTACCTAAAAATGGCTTTTACTTGAAAACGGTGTATTTTATCAAAATTTCACTAAAATGCTTTTTGATTGCACATTTGATTTTACATCAAAAAATGAAGTTAATAAATTTTTGCGACCAATTTTTCGATTTTTTGAAAAAATAGTATTGATTAAAAAATTCATAACTCGATCAATGATTTTTTTCACAACCTGGAAATTTCTGAAGAGTTGGCATTTCATGTCCCCTAAAACATATAAAAAAATAAAAAAATAATAAAAACAGTGTTTTATTTTTGCAAATCAAGTTTTAGTGACAAATGTTAATAAAAAATCACCAACAAATTTTTGCTGTGTATCATTATAGTCCGTATCCATACCTACAACTTTGCCGAAGACACCAAATCGATCAAAAAATTCCTTCAAAGGATACAGATTTTTGAATTTTCTTACATCATTTTTGTATGGACAGCTGACAAATTTCTTTGGGAAATTATATGGACAAACTAATTATGCAAAATGGCTTCTTTGGGCATACCGAAGGCACCAAAAAAGTTTCAGTCGGATTAAAAAATACAAAAAAAATCGAATGACCGAAATCTGAGAGAACTGCTCAGTATTTAAAGCGCTAAGAATTTTGCGAAACTAAAATTTTAACAATTTTCCTTTAAAAGCAAAATTAATGCAGATATCTGCCGATACAAATTTTAATGCATTAAATTTTTTATCGCATTCAACTTGTCATCTACTTCCTACAACCAAATCTTTATTTCCAGACCAAAATTTGTTTTTTTTTTTTTAATTTCGGGAATTCCCAGGACAAATTATGAAAAATCCCGGGATTCGAGAATTCCTGTTTCTTCGAAATATCCCGGGAATTTTGTCCCGGGAATTCCCGGGATAGACGCACTAATTAAAGTCCATTTGGCACTAAATTTCTATTTGGAGTGATGATAGATACGAGCTAGAAATCAGTGAAAAACGTGTATAAGTGAAAATACAGAAAATGAAACCATGATCTCGCTGTTTCCTACTAGTATCCTACCACATTTTTGGTTCTAATGTAATACCTTTATAATCTGTTGAGAGCTAAGTCCAATCAAATCACTCCAAATAGCTCTAGTACGAAATGTCCTACAGTTCTGTCAAAGTATAAAAAGGTTCTATGCCATAATTGAATTAAACTGAAATAGAAATGCAATACCACGCTGCTTTCAGAATGAACCGTACCTTTCATAATAAAAGAAATCAGAATTCCTTGGTTGATTATGCGAAACTTTTATTGGGATGATTAGACTCCCTTCCCCCCTGGATCGTACGATAATCACGTTCCACGAGCGGACAAAAGTAAACTTCTTGGTCCATTCTACTACCGCCTGACGTTGTGAACGCAATCAGTGCTCAATTCGACATTCCCAGGAACCTATTCCGACCCCGGTTGGGTCCGTGATTGCCGGAAAGAACTCTTTGCTATTTGCATTTCATTAGCATACGTCTTCAACTTCATGGTTGCCTTCCTGCCTGCCCCGATGTAATTTATCGACAAACTTGCATTTTCCAGATGCCGAGAATATGTGATGAAAGTAGGTAAAAGTGCATGTTTTCTTTTCGGCGGGGGGAAAATCTCCAAAACTTTTCTCCGGCGCAAAAGGGTCAACTTTTTTTTCTCTTCAAATCACTTCTTTATTAGCGGAGTTCAGCTTTGCATCTGGGGCATGATCCCAGATTCTTTCCACAAGTTTTTCGCGCAGGATTCCACCGGTTCACGAGGATGCAGTTTTTCCCGCTCCCTCCCGACACACACGTGCCTAGTCTCGTTACAATCTCTGTCCGATCTTGGCCACCAACGCCGCCACCGCCATGCTCACTTTTATTCATGATAGCTCATAAATTGTGCAAACAGGCAAACACGACATCATCTTTCTGCAGGCACTTTGCGCTTTTATCAACAACTTGAAACTCTCTTCCTGGGCTCTAGCCGTGGCCCTGGGCTGGCTGGCTGCGCAATGATTTATGAATGCTATTAGTTTTCATGGCTCCATCCACCGGGCCCGGAACGGGTTCTGGGGAAGGCTCTGAGTTTAGTTCCGAGGCACGTCTTGATCATTCTGGGTGGCAGTGTGGTGAAGAGAGAAAAAAATCTGATTAAGTTGACTTAAGGGTTTGCCAAGGACTTTTATACTATTTTGGTAAATGCTTGGGCATTACCAATTCAAATAATTTTGCAAAATCAAATTCCCAAAAAATCTGGTAGTGAATATGGGTATCGGACTAGCAGATCCTATACATTTTGGGATAGTATTACCTATTTAGCCATCTATTTTCAACTGACGACGACAGAGATCCAACTTTTTCATATTGAATACATTTTACATTTTCTTGCTATTTTTTGTAAGGTAAGAGATTTTTAGATGTGACGATTTTGAAGCAAAAAAAAGTGAGTCTGTAGAGTAAGTCTTCGAGGCTTTGTAAAAACGGTAATTTTTTGCATTTTATTTGGATAATACTTTGTGTGTCCTTTTTCTATGACCAAAGAAGTGTTTTCTATGACAATATCTACAACTTTGCTGAAGACACCAAATTGATCAAAAAATTAACTCAAAAGTTACAGCTGTTTGAATACTTACGCAGCATTTTTGTATGGACAGCTGCCAAAATTGTATGGAGACTTGTATGGGTGAACCAATGACACAAAATAGCTTCATTGGTAATATGGCCCCACAAAGTTTGAGCCTAATAAAAAAATACAAAAAATAAAAATGTTCGAAATCGGCCGATTTCGTTGAAAATTGCTCAGAAATTGTTTTGCATCATTAGTTCGTCTACCTAAAAGTCTCTGTAAAATTTTGACAGCTAAAAATATTCAAAAATATTCCAGACTAAAAATATTCAAAAATCCATTGCTTGAGAAAGGATTTTCTGACTGGTCCAGGGATGGAATAATCGCAAAAAAATCAATTTCGCTTGAGAACTTTCTTCACCCGCGAAAGAGAGAGGAGGCAAATCACGCAAAAGAAAATCGCTCCCGAAAATCTCCAAGAAAATCAATCTGCTGATGATTTTTTGTGAATTTCCTTGTCAGCACCACTTAATAATATTTATTTCACTTTGTTTACACACATTGCCCATCTACAAAATGTGACAGGTCATTTTTCGACGTTTGACGGTACACTTGCAAGTGTAGTAGTGAAAAGGATATTCCACCGAATAATCAAGATGATGATTTTTTTAGATTCTTTTTACCGATCTTTCGTGCGCGAGAGAGGAGAGCCATGCTCCTTTCGGATTTTTGCCTTCCTCACCTTACTGAGGAAAGGCTATAAAATCACTCAGAAAACGAACTTCTTAGTTTTACCTCCTAGACCCACCTTCATGTATACATATCGACTCAGAATCAAATTCTGAGCAAATGTCTGTGTGTGTGTGTGTGTGTGTGTGTAGGGATGTGGGTCTGTGCACCAAAAAATATGCACTCGATTATCTCAGCACTGGCTTAACCGATTTGGACCGTTTTGGTCTCATTCGATTCGTCTTGGGGTCCCATAAGTCCCTATTGAAAATTATGAAGTTTAGTAAAGTACTTCAAAAGTTATGCTAAAAAAACGATTTTAACAAAAGTCCGGAAGATTGTAAAAAGGGTGGTTTTTGTAAGAAAACCCGTCATGCTATACATTTTTAGAAAGGTAATAAAAAGACCTTTCCAATGCGTCAAAAACATTTAAGATCCGACAACCCTATCAAAAGTTATAAGCACTTAAGTGTTATTTATGCACTTTTTGGAGGCCGGATCTCGAATATTTCGATGAAAACGTTGTCCGGATCTCTCATGCGACCTATCGTTGGATAGGTAATCAAAAGAACTTTCCAACGCGTCCAAGACATTGAAGATCTGACAACCCTATCAAAAGTTATAAGCATTTAAGAGCGAGTCCACGAACAGGGCATACCCCTTTGTATGGGACGTCGTTTGGACCACACCAATCTGCCTGAAATTTTCAGGAGTTGTTTGTACATATGAAACTAGCATCTGGCCAAAATATGAGCACTCTAGGTCAACGGAAAGTGGGGCAAATCGGGACACAAAGTTTGAAGGTTCAAAAACGTCAAAAATCTTAAAAAGGCTATAACTTAGGCAAAATTCAATTTAATTTCAAAAATAAAAATGCATCTAAAAGGGCTTGAAAAATTCAACAAAATGCAGGGTAGAGCATCTCAATTGGTTAATTCTAAAGGGAGTTATTGGCATTTTAGTGAAAAAATAGCATAATTTTCAAACTCAAATAAAAAAGTGTTCCATCCAGATATCAACTCGGTTCGACCTGCAGCTTGTAGGGGACATCTGGGACTACCATCTGAGACTGAGAACGCTTTGGGTATGGCAGTTTAACATATTAAATAGACACTTTTACTTTTAGTGAAATTTTTGGTTGTAAATTTTTGCTCGGGAGACCCCTTAGATCCCATTTCTTGGTGATAATTTTATCATATTCGAGTTCCTGAGACAATTTCACAATAGAAACATGTATAAAAATGTTTATTTTCATCCATTTTAACCCTTTAAAAAATGAAAGTTAAAAAAAATTGAGAAGCTGCTTTTTTCTGGTGTCATCTAGTATCCTTGGAAACGTACTTGATTTTCAATAAATGTGAATCGAATATTTTTTTTAACTTTTATTTTTTAAAGGGTTAAAATGGATGAAAATAAACATTTTTATACATGTTTTTATTGTGAAATTGTCTCAGGAACACGAATATGATAAAATTATCACCAAGAAATGGGATCTAAGGGGTCCCCCGAGCAAAAATTTACAACCAAAAATTTCACTAAAAGTAAAAATGGTCGATGCGAGATGGGTATGCTTTGCTCGTGGACTCGCTCTTAAATGTTATTTATGAACCTTTTAGAGGCCGGATCTGATATATTTCGATGAAAACGTTGTCCGGATTTATCATGCGACCTGTCGTTGGAAAGGTAATTAAAAGCCCTTTGCAACGAGTTCAAAAGATTGCAGATCCGGCAACCCTATCAAAAGTTATACGCACTTAAGTGTTATTTATGAACTTTTTTCAGGCCGGATCTCATATATATTGTTGAAATCGTTGTCCGGATCTATCATGCGACAGGTCGTTGGATAGGTAATCAAAAGACCTTTCCAACGAGTTTTATAGATTGCAGATCTGACAACCCTATCAAAAGTTATAAGCACATAAGAGCCCTGAATTATGAAGATCTGACTATACCCAATCTGACGGTATGAATAATGAATCAAGTTGATAGAACACTGAAAGGTCCGCCCTTTTGTATCTATTTTGGATAGCATTACCCTCTAAATGTGAGGAAGGCACCAACCACCTAAGGGTAGATTAAGTAACGTTTTCTCTTGATGAACGTCCAGAGATTTTTTTTGATGATGATTATTCCATCGCTGGACTGGTCCAAAGGTCGTCAATTCGAATCCCGGGGTGGATGGAAGCTTAGGTGTAGATAGAGGTTTGCAAATGCCTCAACAATCAAGCCTTCGGACACCTAGTTGCAAGTACGAATCTCGCCAAGGCAATGCTGTAGAGTGAAGACACCAATCTTCGGCAAATTTTCAGGTATTGCTAAGAACTTTTCAGAAAAAATAGTTACTAGAGCTGTAAAAATATAAGTTGCTAAAAAACATTCTTTAAATTCTTATTTTTGGATATTTTGTAGATGACACACAAATGGCAGTGTTGCCAAATGAACTTTGACCAATGTTATTTTAGTCCAAAAAATTCTGTAACTTTGGTGTTTTCAGAAGGGTTGTGGCAAATAGGAAGGGATAACTTTTGAATAGATTGATGATTAGGGTAGTCCACGATTAGGGAGTTTCTGCAATATAATTTTGGAGGAATACCTTTGAGATTTAAAAGATGAAATTTCAAGCATCAAATAACTCGAAAAAACGCTGGAAATTTTTTAAGAGCGAGTTTTTCACCAATGTGTAACAGGTCGTATCGAGGTGCTCCGATTTGGATGAAACTTTCAGCGTTTGTTTGTCTATACATGAGATGAACTCATGCCAAATATGAGCTCTCTACGACAAAGGGAAGTGGGGTAAAACGGGGGGGTGGGGCTTCGAAGTTTGAGGTCCAAAAAACCTAAAAAATCTTAAAATTGCTCGCATTTCCGTAAAACTTCATCAATTCCAACTCTCTTAGATGCATTCGAAAGGTCTTTTGATGCACTTTAAAATGTGCCATAGACATCCAGGATTGGTTCGACTTTTTCTCTTAGCTTTTGCAAATTACTGCCAAAAATTGTTTTTTTAAAACCCTAATATCTTTTTGCAACAGCCTCCAACACCCATACTCCCATAGGTCAAAAGATAGGTAATTACATAGACTATAAGCCTACGGTATTAACTTTTTGGCCAATCGCTGTTTTTCTCATAGTTTTTCGATTTTTCTAGAACAAACATTTTACAACGTTAGTTTTTGCCCTGTAGGCCGCCATAGCGGCACTTTTTGGTTCCAATTTTGTCATATCCGGAATCCTCGGACAATTTCATGTAAGTTAGAAGTATTCGAGTTGTAAATTTGATTGGAAAAATTTCCAATTAGAATGAATTAAAATATTTTTTAACAATTTGTTGGATTAGGGGTAAAACAGGTTTTCGCTTACTTGATACAGCAATTGACGTATTGATCACAGGGTAAATAAGATCTATTTCTTTTTTCAAAAATGTTTTATTTAATTATTTTTTAAATCAAATTTACATTTCCAATACTTCTAACTTACGTGAAATTGTCCGAGGATTCCGAATATGGCAAAATTGAGACCAAAAAGTTCCGTCTTCTTGGCCTTGCAGGGCAAAAACTAACGTTGTAAAATGTTTGTTATAGAAAAATCGAAAAACTATGAGAAAAACTGCGATTGGCCAAAAAGTTAACACCGTTGGCTTATAGTCCATGTAATTACCTATCTTTTGACCTATGGGAGTATGGGTGTTGGAGGCTGTTGCAAAAAGATATCAAGGTTTTAAAAAAATCAATTTTTGACAGTATTTGCAAAAGCTAAGAGAAAGAGTCGAACCAATCCTGGATGTCTATGGCACATTTTAAAGTGCATCAAAAGACCTTTCGAATGCATCTAAGAGAGTTGGAATTGATGAAGTTTAACGGAAATGCGAGCAATTTTAAGATTTTTCATGTTTTTTCGACCTCAAACTTCAAAGCCCGTTTAACCCCACTTCCCTTTGTCGTAGAGGGCTCATATTTGGCATGAGTTCATCTCATGTATAGACAAACAAACGCTGAAAGTTTCATCCAAATCAGAGCACCTCGATACGACCTCTAGAACAAACCGAGCAATATTTACAAATACTGCCTCTTAAGCACTATGCTGCATTGAATAGCACTACAAACGCTATTTTTTTTTAACTTGATACATCTTTGTTTAAAAATGTCTTATGGTCAAGGGAAATGTGTATGGGACCACCCTAACGAAATTCTAATTTTCGTAAAATTTTGGGTTTTATTCTATTTATTTTTTCATTTTTTGATTTGTTTAGTGGACAACGTTTTGTTTTTCGATAAGTCATGAATTTTAGAAAAATAGTGATTATTGGAATATATCGAAAATTCCCCCGAAAATAGCAACCAGGGAAATTACGGACTTAATCCTGATATAATTTGATAGTAACAACGTTACTAAATCCACCTTTAGGTGGTTGGTGCGTTACTCACATTTAGCGGGTAATGCTTTCCGAAAAAAGACACAAAAGGGTGGACCTTTCAGTGTTCAATCAATTTCATTATTCATACCATCAGATTGAGTAGTCAGATCATCATAATTCAGGGCACTTATCTGCTTATAACTGTTGATAGGGTTGTTAAATCTTCAATCTATGGTACTCGTTGGAAAGTTCATTTGATTATCTACGACAGGTCGCATGATATATCCGGACAACGTTTTCATCAAAATATCTGAGATCCGGCTTCCAAAAAGTGCATAAATAACACTTAAGTGCTTATAACATTTGATAGGGTTGTCAGATCTTCGATCTTTTGAATTCATTAAAAGGTCTTTTGAATACTTTTATCAAAATGTATAACATGGTGGGGTTTCTTTCAAAAACCACCCTTTTTACAATCTTCCGTACTTTTGCTGAAATCGTTTTTTGGCATAACTTTTGAAGTACTTACTTAACCAAACCTTATAATTGTCAATAGCGGCTTATGGGACCCCAAGACAGATCCAATGAGACCAAAACAGACACAATCGGTTGAGCCAGTGCAGAGATAATCCAGTGCAATGTTTTTTTTTTATCAACATCCAATCACACACACAGACATTTGCTCAGAATTTGATTCTGAATCGATATGTATACGTGAAAGTGGGTTCAGGAGGTCAAATTAAGAATTTCATTTTTCGGGTGATTTTATAGCCTTTCCTCATTGTTATCCGAGCATTCGTTGGAGAAGGTTGTCTGATTCAACATGACTCGTCGCGTCCCGGCGCAAAACGCCGGCAATATCGCCCTACCTGCGGCTCAAGCAGGCAAAAAAGTGGGAATTTCCAAAAGGAAGGTTGAGGCCTCAACTGATGGCCAAAAACCGGGGATTTCCAAGAGGAAGGTGCTTTTGGAAGTGACATCGAACAGCAAAAAGACGAAAAAGAGCGACGGTACTGTACCGATGGATGAGGAGGAGGAGAACTCTTTGTCGCACGAGGAGCAGCTTTTGAAGAACAACAAGTTCGCTGGACTGCCTGACGAGGACCAGGTAGCGGAAGCAAAGGAGAATGAAGTGAAGCAGCGAAAGGAGAAACTGCCTCCTTTTTATGTGCGGCAATCAGCAGCAACGATCGACTTTCGAGCGGGGCTGGTTGAACTCATCAAGTCTGGGAAAGTCCAAGGCAACATTCGTCTGTGTCAGGACGGATTTAAGGTGCTGGTGCAATCCAGGCAGCACTATCAACTGGTCAAGGAATACTTGACCGAAAACGAGGCGGAGTACTTTACCCATGATGTCGCCATGGATAAGCCGTACAAAATCGTCGTCAGAGGTCTGTACGACATGCCAGTGGAGGAATTAGCTGCCGAGCTAAAAGTTTTGAAACTGGATGTGTTGGCCGTGCACAAAATGAGCCGACGCAACAAAGACATCAAGTACCGTGACCAGCTCTACCTGCTGCATTTGGCTAAGGGATCGACGACGCTTCCTGAGCTGAAGGCAATCCGAGCGGTTTTCAACATTATCGTGTCGTGGGAGCGATACCGACCAGTGCACCGTGACGTCACACAATGCTTCAACTGCCTGGGTTTCGGACACGGAGGTAAGAACTGCCACCTAAAGCGTCGTTGCGCCAAATGTGGTACCGATGCGCACATCACATCCCAGTGCATCCAAGATTCGCTGGTGAAGTGCCTCAACTGCAACGGTGAGCACTCGTCAACCGACCGAAAGTGCCCCAAGAGAGCTGAGTTCGTGAAAATTCGGCAGCAAGCATCGACGAAGAATCAGCCTCAGCGTCGTAGAACTCCTCCAGCCCTGGTGGAGCAAAATTTTCCACCTCTTCAACCGCGACGCCAGGTCCCGAACTTGGCACCGTTGCCGTTGGATCCCAGGAAGAGAGCTGAGATGAATCAACCGCGGCCGGGTTCCAGCCAGGAGCCGAGACCGTCACCACCGGGCTTCAGCCAGGAGCCAAGACCAACCCAAGAACCAGCAGTTGAGGAAAATGGTAATGATCTTTACACCTCAACCGAACTCCTCAATATTTTCAAACAGATGTCCGCTGCACTGCGTGGATGCAAAACCAAGACCCAGCAGATTGAAGTGCTGACCTCGTTCGTCATCCAGTATGGATCGTAGGTCCCTCAAGCTGCTCAATTGGAACGCTTGCTCCATTAGGAGGAAGAACTTAGAGCTGGTGGATTTTCTTCGCGAGAAGGAGATCGACGTAGCTGCCATCACGGAAACTCATCTGAAGCCCGGTGAAAAAGTTTATCTGCAAAACTACAAGATCGCGACGCAGCTCGACAGGACCACCTCTGGAGGAGGAGGTGTGCTTGTCGCTGTTTATCGTGATCTCAAGCCACGCCGGCTGCCACACTTCAAGCTGGACATCATCGAGGCCGTTGGGGTGGAAATTCCCACTTCGGTTGGCCCAGTACTCTTCATTGCTGCATACTGCCCACGTCAGGTGAATTCCAGAGATGGTTCAGCAGCAAAACTGAAGAGCGATATCCAGAAGCTGACACGGCGGAGCGCAAAGTACATCATCGCTGGTGACCTCAACGCGAAGCATGAAGTTTGGGGCAACAGCAGGAGGAATCGGAACGGAGTGATTCTGCACAACGATCTGCAAAACGGATACTACAACGTTGTGAGTCCAGATCGTCCAACGAGGGTGGCTCGGTCTGGGAATCACTCAATCATCGACTTCTTCATTACCAATATGGCTGAGAACGTGGCTCATCCTGAGGTGTTTGAAGAGTTGAGTTCTGATCACTATCCGGTGGTTGTGGAGGTTGGAGCTTCCGTTACTCCGCAGCGGCAACCAACCCGGAAAGATTACCACAACGTTGACTGGCAGCAGTTTCAGCAAGTGGTCGACAGCAACATCGACTATGATCAACACCCGGAAACTTCTGCCGATATTGATCGTTCGCTGGAGGTGATCCAGCAGGCTATCAACCAAGCAGAGGCTGCCAACGTTCGGGAGGTTCCTGTTAATTTTAAGGTAACTGATATTGACGTAGATACTAAACACTTGATTAGACTAAGGAATGTTTATAGGAGACAATATCAACGGACTGGGGACTATGACAAAAAGATTTCAGTGAACAATTTGAACAAAATCATACAAGACCGACTTGACAATATCAGAAATCAAGAATTTTCAAAACATGTAAGCCAGCTTGGGAATTATTCAAAACCATTTTGGAAACTTTCAAAAGTTCTTAAAAACAAACCAAAGCCTATTCCTCCTCTTATTGTTGAGGATTCTCCCTTGATTACATCCGAGGAAAAGACAAATGCACTTGGGCTTCATTTTGTTAGTTCTCATAATCTTGGCGCTTCCATGACCAGCCGTAAACAATCATCAGTTGCCAATAGTATTTCAACAATTAATAACTCTACCTTTGAATTTCCTGCAGATTCCCATGTTTCTGGTGAGGAAGTCAAAGTTGCAGTAAAACAAATGAAAAATATGAATGCTCCTGGCTTTGATAACATTTTTAATCTAGTGTTGAAAAAACAAAGTGATCAGTTCTTTCAACATCTAGCCAATATTTTCAATAAATGTTTGCAACTTGGTTACTTCCCCACCAATTGGAAACTGGGCAAAGTCATACCAATTTTGAAGCCTCAAAAAGATCCAACATCGCCAACAAGTTATCGTCCCATTAGTCTTTTGAGTAGTTTGTCCAAACTCTTTGAGAAGGTCATCTATTCAAGGCTTTTGGATTTTACCAACGATAATAATATAATTTTGAATGAGCAGTTTGGCTTCCGTAAGGGACATAATACTGCTCATCAGCTTACGAGAGTAACCAAAATCATCAAGCAGAACAAGCTTGAGTCTAAATCAACTGCTATGGCTTTGTTGGATGTTGAGAAGGCTTTTGACAATGTTTGGCATGATGGTTTGATACATAAACTGTATTTGTACGGTTTTCCAATGTATCTTATCAAAATTATCCAGCACTATCTTTCGGAGAGATCGTTCAGGGTTTTTCTGAATGGGATTGCTTCTGGATTATTCAACATTGATGCTGGGGTTCCCCAAAAAGTATTCTTGGCCCACTTCTGTACAATGTTTTTACATCTGATTTGTCTACTCTTCCTGGTAATGGTGTGTTGGCACTTTTTGCTGATGACACTGCCGTTATTTATAAGGGTAAAATAACCAGATATTTAGTTGGCCGTCTTCAGAAGGGTCTTGACGTTCTTTCCGAATACTTTGGCGACTGGAAAATTCGCATAAATGCAGCAAAAACTCAAACCATCATTTTTCCTCTTTCCAAATCGGCCAGATTTGTCCCAAAGGATGATGTTTTGATAAAAATGAATGATGTTTCGATACCCTGGTCAAAGGAAGTTGTCTACTTAGGTCTCATACTTGACTCGAAACTTTTGTTTCGGCAGCATGTAGACAAAATATTGAACAAGTGCAGCATTCTCATAAGGTGCTTGTATCCTTTAATTAACAGAAAATCAAAGCTATCTTTGAAAAATAAGCTAGCAGTTTACAAACAAATAATTTACCCCGTTATTGAGTATGCAGTACCTGTTTGGGAGTGTTGCGCTAGAACTCATAAATTGAAGCTCCAGCGTGTCCAAAACAAGGTACTCAAAATGGTTTTGAATGTTCCTGGCTGGACAAGATCAAGTGAGGTTCATGAATTAGCAGAAGTAAAAATGTTGGATCAGAAGATTCAAGAAATTGATTCAAGGATTGGTTTAGTTTATTGTAAGTTTAAGTTAGTTTTAGGTTAGGTTATGTTTTCTTAACATTTTTTTTCCTCATTGTACCTAGTGTTACAAAAATGATAAATCATATATTTTTAAAGTTATGGAAATGAACAGTGTTTAAATCACGAAAAGCAAATTAAAGCTGAAGAGCCACAGCTGACCACTTATTATGTAAACCAAATGTAATTATTATAAGAAAGATTCAATAAAGTATATTTAATTCAAAAAAAAAAAATAGCCTTTCCTCAGTGAGGTGAGGAAGGCAAAAATGACAAATTTTGTTGTAAAACCTTTTGGGAATAGTTACTTAGGGGATGATTTAACAATAACAATAACAGTACTAGTAGTTTCAAAGATATCAAACCGTCTGTATCAAATATCTGGGTGTTCTAGGCTCTGATTGATGCGCACCGTTAAATGCTCAAAAATGTTTAAGAGTCCCTTCTCGTCCTTCTCTAAATATAATATATATTTGAACAGCTGAGAAATGTATCCAACATTTTCTTTTTGGATTGTTGTTTTGCATTGTTGATCCGACTATCCCATTTTATTGATGTAAAAAAGTGTGTTCCGGATATTCCTTTTTTTTTATTTAGACGAGAGAAACAAAACAAAAAATACAAAAAAAAGTTTCAATAATTCAGCCATTTTAAGTTGCCCAACTGTAAAATTTTTAGGGACTTGACATTTTGTGGGAAATTTAATGTACTTTTTGAACCTGCAATAACTCAGAAGGGTCATTTTTTCATGTAGGACAAAAAAATTCAATAAATAATTTAGTTTTTTTTTGTAACTTTGCAGGGTTATTTTTTAGAGTGTAACAGTGTTCTACAAAGTTTTAGAGTAGCCAATATCATCAATATCGTCACGAGTTATCGTGATTTATCTAAAAAAAAATGTTTTGAAAAAGTAACAGTTGTGTTTCTCTTTGTATGGGCGCTTTATCAGTCTCTCATACACTGTAGCTTAAAAGTTGTCACTTTATATCCATTAACAAAAATTAAAAAAAGTTCATTTCATTTTAAAAAATGTTTTTTTTTTGTACATTTTTTTCAGAACAGCCTTAATCATAACCTGCGACTTTTCCCAAGACATTTAATTGATCAGAAAATCGCGTATCAAGATACAGATTTTTTAAATATTGACATGTCCATTTTGTATGTCCGGTTCGCACAATTATATGGAGTTTCAAAAACATTGAGCCAAATAAAAATAATAGAAAAATTAAAATCAGTTTTTTTGCAAGGTGCTAGAGAACTGCTCAAATATTGTACACCTTTTCTCTGACCAGAAAAGTAAAAAAGAAACTTTCCTATGCAACCGAGCCCCCTCCTGCCCATCAAAACGATGTGCACTTTCAGGAGTTCTTCCCAGGAAAAGAGGGAGGGGGTTTAAACTCCTCTGACAGGCAAAGGCTGTTGGCTTGGGGAGGGTTGGCATTACGACGCGATCCTGTCGATTCGGAAAGTTTTGAAATTGCACTAGTTGGGAAATTCAGTTTGTCATCTGCCAGTAAGTTTGCTGATATCTCATTTTTTAGCCCGAGGGATGAAGAAAGTTGTTTGCCTGGAAAAGCAAAAAGCACCCGGCAGCAGCAGCAGCAAAAGCTAGCAGTCGATGTCACAACTTGGCAGCAAATTTTTAGCAAAACTGATTGCGATAGTGGGGTGAACTCGAGTTGACTGCGAGTCGTTTTTGAGCTGTGAAAGAAATAAACAAGTATTGGATGAGCTGAAGATGACGAGGGGTGACATTTTAATTTCATGTGGATTAACTGTTTCATAGCAAAAATTAATTCGCTTTTACTAATCACTACCTTGTTATTCAATGCTCAACTCACCGTTCATTGTGTATTCATTATTCAACCAACTCATTCAAATTGCACGTGGTAATCGTACCGCACGATTTAAATTTCTAAATCCTCTTCAAACGTGTACCGAATTGAGTGTGAAATGCCATGTTCCCTAACCGAGAGAGCAATGTTTTCGCGGCAATGATGCAACAAAAAAAGATATTCACCTAAAATCCCCCTGAAACCATTGCCACAGCGGCAGCCGCCACGTGCAGCCACGACACGATGGTCACATTTGCATGGTCCGTTTTTGGCCTCCACCGTAACATTTTACACTGGTCGTGACCGTGACGGAACCAAAAAATTGGCCAAACCAGTTTGCCTGCTCCGGACAGGGGAAAGGCATTAGCGCGGGAGAGTGGTCACAGGGTTTTCTGTTTTTTTTTGGGTTCCACCCCAAACCATTGCAATGTTTAGGTCCTTCACTACTGTGAAAAGGATTTGCATGTCACCGATAAAAAATAGGCGGATATTTTTCGCTTCAAAAGCATTGCATCAAACGTCAAAGTGTAAGGATTATGATTTGTTGTCTCATTTCCATTTTCGGTAGTATTTCAAAAAACATTTTTTTATTAATTGAATTTCCTTATTATAATGTTTAGAAATGTAGGGGCTGAAAACAAATTACTTAAACTTATGTTTGAATTAAAAAGGTAGTAAAATCGATTGTAAACTATTCAGAATACACTGTACAATGCCTACAAATTTTGAATTTTGGGACCACAGATCGGTACAAAACATTTGAATAACATATTTTTAATCAATAATAAATAAAAATATTGCTATTTTTTAATTTTTGATAGCAGCATAACTGTAATGATGTTTGTTTGAAAATTTCATAAATCAGGCTTAACATTTGTAATTTCGTTCTTTTTTTGTTTAACAACCCTCCCCCCTCCCCCCTCTTCCTCACAACCTTGACTAGAGCCGTGGAACAAAATTTTTAAATACATTAAAATTTCTGGTAAATAAAGTTTTGAAAAAGTCGGTCGTCGTTTATCATGGCCGTGCGACAGACACGGACGACGAAACAAAGAGAAACGCATAAAGTAACTTTTTCAAAACTTTTTTTTCGTAAAATCTCGATAACTCGTGATGTTTATGAGCAAACCCCTTATGTTTATATATCATTTTTTTTTGTAATTGTCTGCTCCACAACTTTGTGCAAAATTGGTACACTCTAAAAAATAACCCTGTGAAGTTAGAAAAAATACGAAATTTTAAAATAAAAAAAATGTTCTAAAAGAAAATAATACATTTAGATTCGAAAAGTACATTAAATTTCCCTTAAAATGACATGTTTTAAATATTCTTTACAGTTGACTAACGGAAAATGGCAGAGTTTTTTTTTAACTTTTTCAGTGTTTTTTTCGATGAAAATACGTTTTTTCGGAATTCTGAGTACGCCATCAAATCGGGCGTCCAATTTTACATAAAAGTCTCTTTGACACTAAATTTCTTTCTCATCACCGTTTGAATTATTGAAAACACCTCTTTTTTCGCATGTTCAAAAATAAAAGGGGTCGTACAAAAGTTACCCCTTAGGACGTAGTTTCACGCAAATCGACGAGTGGTCGGGGCAACTTTTCCCGATTTCGTGTGAGTTGGTAGAGAATTACTCCTTTAAAAACGTTACTCATTTATATATATTCTATAGAGTGATTCAAACCCACTACTGTGTCCACATGGTTTATGGATCGCCCCTAACGTGATCGCAGCACCAAAGAGGTCCTAATAAAAATAAGTGATGAGTAAAAAAAACAGACTGCCTACAGACTTTTTGTCAAGATTGTACATACAGGGCTGAGCTGTACGATTTTGAACTAGTTAGTCGCTGTTGGCGGGTTTAGGGCGCCAATGTTCCTGTCGAGGGCGCTTCTCCTCGTAGGGCGCCTATATTTGTACAAGGGGCGCCAACTGCTGAGCGGGGGGGGGGGGGGGTGCAATATGTTATTCGTTTTTTGCTTACGAATAATAACAACTACGTCAATACATTTTAAAAACCTTTTGATATGCAACATTCCAACCTGATCTATTCGACTGTAATTTTTTGCACCTCTATAAATCCCCTATTCGGATAATTCATTTTCATACAACAATATTTCAATTGAAATACAAATTATTGTACCTAAGAAGAAACTATAGCGTGTCGGGACAACATCGTAATACTAGACATTACAAAATCACAAGAAAATATTCGCTCAAATTAAGCAGTTTTCTAAAGTATTTTTTGAAATTACCCTATAAACTATTGTGTTTCAAATGTTTACAGAATCTTCTAAAAAACTATGGGTTTGCATATTTTTCCACTGATGCTCTTTTAGATGTAACCACCATCTGAAAAAAAAACCCTGTTCTCCTTCATACGAACGATTCGGATAAAATCTATCGCATTACAATTATCTTCCCATAATGAAATCTTACTAAAATATAAATCTAGCATTTTTTAAATTACATTGAAAATTGTATCAAGTTAAAATTTATGTACCGCTAGTTTGGGTGACTATGGGTCAAAAAACGATACATCTCTCATTACTTCTAAAGAACAAAAAATATTTAAATGATAGCGAAAAACTTTTAACGAAGGATTGTTCTTAGATAATTTACCATCATTTTCCAAAATTATGTTGGAATTTGATGAATCGGTTGAAAAATTGAAACTAAAATAATGCACAAATACAAAGCAAGGATCAAAACAAATCACTCAGCAATGTTACTTTTTCCAAGGAATCGTATTGGTATGCTACAATATTCGAAGTGGATATTTTTAAACTTTGAGGTACTTTTCGACCCATTTCAAAAAGTTTATTAAAAGGTAGATTTTTTGAAAAATCATTTTTGGTGGAAAAAAGTACCCCAAATATATATAGCTGCCAAAAACATAGTTTTTGTTCCAGGAAACAGACATTTTCAGCAAACGTTTTTTAAGATGTCTCCTACTCAACCCTTTAAACAGTATTAAGTTTCATTGAAAAGACTGAGAAATTGTAAATGCCATGAAAAATCATTCTAACCCAATTTCACCCTTACTGAAGATAAGTTTTTGAATGTTTTGGCAATAAATAGCCACTCCAGCCGCAATAAATTTAATCATCGCAGCGAACAAAAATGTTTATTTCAAGCACAGACCAGACCCTGCTATACCATAACGCCGGTCATTGTATGCTAGCGATGCATAAAACGAACAGCGACCCAGCAACGTAGCAGCATCTAGAAAAAAGGAAAGAATCATCAAAACGGAACACGTCGAAAAGCACTGCTAGTTGATTCAAAACAAACGCGGCAGCGTTTCGCGGCGCAACTTGGCAACTTAGCAAATTTGCAAAATGCAAGGTGTCTCTTGGGCCCTGCTGAGGGCGCCAAATTGTTTAAGGAGGGCGACATTTTTTGTAAAGAACTTGTTAGTCGACGACTAACCTCGACTAACCTACAGCTCAGCCCTGATCTCCCTTAGGCATTTTTTTGAAATTTGCAAAAAATGGCATTTTGGGCGCCCTGGGGCCTCCTGAGGGGGCGCTATATCTTTTTCGTGAAGGCGCAGCACAAATCGGCAACTTGGCAAATTTGCAAAATGCAAGGTGTCTCTTGGGCCCTGCTGAGGGCGCCAAATTGTTTAAGGAGGGCGACATTTTTTGTAAAGAACTTGTTAGTCGACGACTAACCTCGACTAACCTACAGCTCAGCCCTGATCTCCCTTAGGCATTTTTTTGAAATTTGCAAAAAATGGCATTTTGGGCGCCCTGGGGCCTCCTGAGGGGGCGCTATATCTTTTTCGTGAAGGCGCAGCACAAATCGGCAACTTGGCAAATTTGCAAAATGCAAGGTGTCTCTTGGGCCCTGCTGAGGGCGCCAAATTGTTTAAGGAGGGCGACATTTTTTGTAAAGAACTTGTTAGTCGACGACTAACCTCGACTAACCTACAGCTCAGCCCTGTGTACATACACTGCACAGTGTTCGGAATGGCAAAATTAAGTGGAATAAATTGATAACTCCTTTATTTGACGTCCTAGCCAAATGGTGTCTTCGGAAGAGTTGTTGTACTTGATAGGGACTATCTTTTAAAGTTATTGACATACAGGGTGACGACCATCCAGGGTGTCAACCAAAAATAACTTTGTTGGATGACGTTGTAGGGCTTTAGTGTCTTCGGCAAAGTTGTAGAGGAAAAAATTTCATGAAAGTTTGTCGAAGGCGCCAAATTTGTAGCTCTTAATCTACTAGAGATAGACGCCATTTTTGCAAAAGCACTTTTTTGGTGATAACTCGGAATGTTAGCATTTTAGCGGCCTACTATGTTCTGAAGAGTTGTTTATGACATAAAATTACACATCTTTGCCGAATACAGCAAAATGTTTTGAGCCTTCATTGAGGAGTTATAACCATTTTTAAGTGATTTTGAGCCTATCTTCAAGTTGCTATATAGTATATTTTGGCAGCTGTCCATACAAGTAGGCTATACAATTACATAAAAACTTTATGATGAGCACGATTTGGTATCTTCGGCAATTTTTTAGGTATTCCATAGGATTTTTTATCTTTTAAATTCGACTTTTAACACAAAAAAATAAATGCGAAAAAAACCATTTTTGAAAATCTAATTTTTGGTCCTAAGCAATACCTACCACTTTGCCGAAGACATCTAATCGATCATAAAATTCGTTCTCAAGATACAGGTTTCTGAATACTTTAATTGCATTTCTGAATGACTGCTGCCAAAATTAGCATTTTAGAGATACAAAAACAAAGATTTAAATTTTTCAATTTTTAGTTTTTTTAAAGGTTTTCTTCCTGTATTTTAAGGAAACAGATGAGATGATATCCTGCCTTTCATTCAAAATTGGTACATATGTAATATGTAAGTACAACAAACTGGGAGAAGGGGGATTGCTGAAAGGAAAGGGATGTAGAGATTTGCTGAATTGACCTTGAATTATTTCAAACTACAGTTACTTTTCTAATATATATATACAGTAAAAAACCCGATGGTCAAATCGAATGCAGAAGCATGCACATCACCTTTGTGAAAAAGTCGTTTTATATAACTAACTGCATTTACACGTTGTATAGTTTTTCTACACAAAAAAAAAAGTTGCAATCGATGGGATTCAACCAGCACTCACAGAGAGAATAGACGCCTAAGCCCACAC